>NC_056735.1:1220025632-1220108132 GCF_019279795.1 Protopterus annectens
AAGTTTTAACAATTATTTTTATACATTTTGATGTATCTGTACTCTTTAGAATTTCTCCTCAGGAACTCTTCAGTGTATTACGTAAATTAATCCTAATGTCTGATATTTACTATAGTTTACATTTTTATGTGTATTTAACTGGAAGTTTCATTTGAGCGGAGGCCATTTAGAGTGGAGTCTCAAGGAAAAAAGCTCTAGAGACAGTGCAGTTTCAAGCAAATACAAAGTTCATTGTGCAATATTGGATAGTATGCCATACAGCAAGAATAAGGCCAGTGTTATACCATGCAAAAAGTGCTGGTAATATACTCACTGAAACTGCAAATGGCAGTCGTTATACAGATTGCATGGAATACAAATCACAGTGAAAAGTTATACTTTAAGTTTGGAAGAAGGAAAGAATAATAACTATTCATAACCATGTTTTATTACACGCTGTATATAAAATGTAGAGTAAGATCCTTTGAAGTAATTTAAAAATAGAGGGGAAGATGGTCAATATGGGAAAAGTTATGAGCTACACGCTCTAGGGACCTAAACTTTGTCACCACAATAAACAGGACATGCTGGAGGGATAGATTCCTGTCCCAGAGACTTCCCATACTCTGGAACATGCTACCCATCTATGTCAAGCAAAGTTCTTCATTAGCACTCTTCAAGAAAAATCTTGATGAGTGGATGGGAAATAGTAGATACACCCTGGGGATCACTTCTGTGTCTCTGCTCGACAGTGGCACAGGACAATAACTTTCTTGGGTGGCGTAAGCCAGGGAACCTTGTTGGCTAGGCCTACATAGGCCCTCGGGCTGATAGCCTAGTACCTACCTATGAACCTACAGTGGCAGTCCCTACATACTTTATCTCATGTACGTGTCCCCTTAAATTATCTAGAATATGCTCTCCAAGATTCTCTCTAGAGGTAATATATAATTATTGATCATGGTATATGTAAGGCAAATCTAACACCAAATGAGATAGGAAATTCAGAGCACACAAAGGGAAATTATCTAGGCTTAAAATGGCTAGCAAGTGCAGTTAGACTTGTGTATAACTATAAAAGTATCTCTCTCTCTCTCTCTCTCTCTCTATATATATATATATATATATATATATATATATAAATTATACATTTACTCCAAGAAACTTAAAATCAAAATATGTATAATATATCTATTGCTTGAAATAATATATATATATATATATATATATATATATATATATATATATATATATATATATATATATATATATATATATATATATATATATATATATATATATATATATATATATATATATATATATATATATATATATATCTATATATCTATATATATATATATATATATATATATATATATATATATATATATATATATATATATTTATATATCCTAAGCCTGGGAAGCACACAGCCCAAGCACTGTCTATGCTTGTGTTGCAGTTGCCTTTTTATAGAAGATATGCCTCAGAAGTTAAATATGTATTTTCTAAGTATGAAGATGAACATGGAAAACATACTGCTCCCAGAGTATTCACCAAATGCTTGGCCCCGGCTATAGCATTCTGCAGGCAGAGAAATATACATATTTTCCCTTACCTGGACAACTGCTTCATTCAAGTGAATAGAAAAGAAAGGTTGCTCCAGGATCTTCTCTTTGTCAAAAAACTCCTAACTTCCCTAGGGTTCACCATCAACAAGAAAAAATCAAAACAAAACCCCACCAGGAAAATTGTTTTCCTGGGAGCTGTGCTAGACACAGCAACCCTAGTGGCCTTCCTATCCGACAGAAAAGCAGAGCTTCCTGCCTCTCTACTTTACACAGCTAACTTCCAGAAGTCACCTCACTGCAAGGAAGTTCCTGCAAGCCATGGGATACATAGCATCTTGCATTCTTCTCATCCCTCTCATGAGGATTCCCATGAGAAAGCTTGAGTGGTACTTAAAGAACTTTTGGTGTCAGCACTCTCAGTCCCTAGAGACCACTCTCCCACTGATTCCTTGCATAAGGAGTGAATTTTTCTGGTGGACAGATGCCTGTGCCATGAACAAGGGTCTTCCCTTCATCCTCAACTCTTCTGGCCAGACCATCACCACCGACACCTCAGACATAGCTTGGGGCACTCACCTAGCAGGCAGGTCTACCCAAGACCTTTGGTATGCCCAGAAAATTCACTTGCACATCAACTAGAAAGAAATGATGGCAGTGCAAAACACTCTGACTTCTTTCCAACCCTGTCTCAGGCCAGGGGTCCTCCTTATAAAAACAGACAACACCACAGTAATGTGGTATATCAACAAGCAGGGGGGCACCCAATCTTACCCCCTGTGCAGGTTAACCATGAGTCCGTGGCTTACAGCCACCTCTATAGGGCCACACCTTACTTGCCCAATACTTACCAGGGATCAACAACACACTGGTAGACCTCCTAAGCAGAAACGTACTGGACCCCCATGAATGGCAGCTCCACAGAGAAATCTTTTTGCAAATCACCCAGGAGTGGGGGACCCAAGTTGTGGACCTCTTTGCCTCACACCTCAACCACCAGCTGCACAAGTTTTGTACCAGGAAGTATCATTTCCTAGCATGGAGGATGTATGCCTTGACTTTCCCCTGGAGCTCCCTCTTTGTGTATGCATATCCTCGTTTGCCCCTTACTCCTAAGGTTCTGATCAAAATAAGAGAGGAGAGACCAAAGGCCATCCTCATTGCTCCAGATTAGCTCAGACAGCATTGGTTCCATTTACTACGCAGTCTGACCTTACAGCCCCTGAAGCTGCTTCCCCTATGGTCAGATCTCTTAACCCAGGAGAAGGGGAAGGTACTATACCCAGACCTACAGACTCTCAAACTTTCAGCTTGGCTCATACACTAAAAACTATCAGTAAGTCATTGTTAAGCAAACAGGTCCTGGATATCATCACAGAGACCAGAATGCCCAACACAAAAAAATCTTATGAAGGAAAATGGAAAAGATTCTGTTCCTGGAAACAATCAAAAGGGCAACACTTCCCAACCTTCCATCCCTCTCATCCTGGATTATTTAGCAGAGTTGCTCAATAGCGACCTCTCCTTCTCCCCTATCAAACTCCAGCCATCAGAGGGGCATCTAATATCAGGCCTCCCAGAAGACCTCCTACTCCACCCTGGGACCTGAATTATGTGTTAGAGAAACTAACATTACCTCTTTTTGAACCTGCCGCTTCAACAGAATTGAAATACCTCTCCTGGAAGACTGCTTTCCTACTAGCTATCACCTCAGCCAGAATGGTCTCAGAACTTCAAGCTCTCATGGCTATCGAGCCCGTCATAATTTTTCATGCAGACAGAGTGTGCTTTTAAGTATGTACACCAAACTGTCAAACATCTATGGCAACTGATAAAGAGAAGATTGCTTCTAGTGATATGTCAGGCCCACTATCTCCTGAATGGATCAGGATTTCTGCTCTCTTAGTCTAGAGAGATTTCTATAGAATATTATAAAGGGAGCTGCATGTGAAAGATTAATCACAGGATCTTAGGATGTTACTAGGCTATTGGGCCTGAGGCCCTTATAAGCCTAGCCAAGAGTTTAGTCCATGTTTAGACAAGTCAGCACCCAGAGCTGCAGCCTGAAAAATATCTGTGAAACCTGAAAAGGGGATAGAAGCTGCTGTTCTGTAATGGATAAATTAATGGAGCTAATCTTGTCTGTAGGGTAAAGTGTGTTGAAGAGGAAAATACTGCTATCTGTAATTATATTTTACTTTACTAATCAATAAAAAATAAAAAATAAATCCAAGGTGGAAAACCAAACCAAGACAGACTGCTGCTCAGAAAGTCTAATTCTTTAATACGAAACCATGAAAAACAATGAAAACACAAGCGCTTTCGCTCGGTCTGTGCCGAGCTTTATCAAGTGAACATCCAAAGTGCTGCAAGGCTTTATAAACACTGAAGTTAATTATTAATTAATCAATTAAAAAATTAATCAATTAAAAAATTAAAGCTTAAAAATGCTGGAGTTGATAAATTGTTAAAAATGCTTCTTTGTTAAAAGTTAAACCTGGTGCATTATAATAAATGTATACAGTAAATATTAAAACTGAAATGTAAAATAATCGAAAGAAACTGTAGGCAGTGCATTTAGCAATAAATTAAAATAAATAATTTATCATATTTCACTTGAAGATTTTTTATCAGCAATGAATGAGCTTCTCATAATCGAGCCTTTCTTAGCTTGAGGACACTGTTTATGTTGATGTTGTCATTTAATCCAGGTTGTCCGCCTGCATCTAGTTTAAGTTGTCATATAAGTTCCTTGTATTCGAGGATTGTCTCCCAGTCACCTCTCCTAGCATCCAGGGTAACTTGCTCCAACACTATGAATTTAAGATCTATCCCAGGGCAAGTGAGTGAATGCTTATAAAATGCATTAGACTCCCTTTGTTTACTTAGATCGTAAAAATGTTCGTAGAGTCTTTTCCTAAATGACCTCTCAGTTTTACCAACATAGAAGCTTGAGCAGGTGGTGCAAAAACTGAGCAGGTGGTGCAAAAACCTAGGTAGACAACCCCTTTACTCCCACAGGTGTAGTGATGATATGATTTGATGTTAAAATTCCTGGAGGGAATGTAAGATGTTGGAGCATTAATAATGGCATGGTATTGATTACAGGACCCACATTTGAAAGTGCCTAGTCATGTGTTAGAGTTATTAGCTTGGAAATTAGGTTTTCTTTCAAATAGTTCCTTGAAATTAATGTCCCTCTTTCTTACAAATTTAGGGTGTGGTGGGAGGGTATCTTTGAATTCTTCTTGAAAGGTCAGTACAGGCCAGTGCCTCCTGGTGATCTCCTCAATATTAGCGGAGTTGCCAGAATAGGTATAGATAAAACTATTCTGGAAGGTGTCAGATATCGCTGTTGTGTTAGTTGTGACAGAAGGTTGCCCTGTACAAAGAAGTGGTGGAAATGTTGTTTCTCTGTTATCAGTCACTTCCTTAGCTAAGGAGGTGATAAGGGAGAGAGGGTATCCCCTGTCTACAAACATGGACTGCAAAAAATGTATTTCATCCAAAAAATCAACAGTGGAGCTGCACATCCTAGAGGCTCTAATGAACTGGCCCTTAACAATGCCTTTTTTCTGATAAAATGGGTGTGCACTTTGAAAATGCAAAAAAAAATTAGAAAAAGTAGGTTTCCTGTAAAGTTTAGAAAGAAATGTTGAATTGTTATAATCTTTATATAAAGTCATATCAAGATAGTGAAGTTTGTGCTTGTTAATGTTGTGAGTGAACACCAAGAAGGGGGTAGTGGAATTGATATAACTAAAAAAGGATAAAATGGTTATTGCATTTTATTGTTCTGAAGAAGACTGTTGCACAGTCGAAAGCGCTAAACCAGGAGCTGTTGTTGTTTTTGAATAAATCATGTTCATATCCTTGTCGTACGAGCAGTTATTCATACTCAGTCCATCATTTTCGTTCTTATGTTGTTTGGTGCTTGCTGATATTGGGTATTTTGAGTAAAGTGTAGTTTAGCAGAAACAGGGACAGATGTCAGTGTCTGTAACACACAAAATCCCAGACTGGAGTGCAAGTAGGTGTGGCCTGGAGTCACTTTGTAAGTACTGACAATCCGACTGGGCATGCCCATACATTTAAACTGCGCACAATCCTGTTGCCCCTTGATCAAAACGAGCTGTTATATATACATATTTTTATACATACATACATATATGTGTACATATCCATCTGTCACTATCTCTCTCTCACATACATAGTATATCTATCTCTATGTATATTCAGATATATATACACACACACACACACACACACACACACACACACACACACACATATATATATATATATATATATATATATATATATAGCAATATAGATCTAAAAAGTATACTTCTCAGTTTCTCCCTATATATCTACATAACACATATACATGTCATATACACACACAGCTACATTTATACATATATCCCTGTTATATACAAAAATATGTGTGTGGGTGTCTGTATTGCCCTGCATACCCTAATACTGGTGAGTAAAGCTGCTTTATCAAACATCTATAAATTTGCTCAGATGATCCAAAGTAAGGGCTCAACAGTACATAATGCACTTATCTACAGACTCCCTTGCCTGCTAGATGTCATCACATAGACAGCAACATGTGAGCAGGTGGTGTAATATATAATGTTTTCTATGCACGCATAGACAGGGCACAGTGTTCCTGCCCACAGGCTTGCCCATCCATGTGCAAACAGTCACATATGACCTTACTGGTAACTGTACACACATAGCAAGGATAATAACAGTTTTTTCACTGCTAGCATATGACATGCAGATTACAGCATGAAGCAATAGCACTCTGCAGACCACAGATGGTGTGCATCACAAGCCTAATTTGTGTAATCTATTGCCTGCAATCACATATAAAACAGACATCAGCCATGACGCTTGCGATAAGTAGTGTGTAAGAATAGATAGGTAGGTGTTCTAATCTCACTGCAGGCCACTTGGTGCATGTGTGTGTGTGTGTGTGTGTGTGTGTGTGTGTGTGTGTGTGTGTGTGTGTGTGTGTGTGTGTATCCCCCTGCCAACCAAATGAGAAACTCTCATTGGCTATCAAACTGCTTTTTGGCCTTATAGGGTGCTGCTTACTTTCAAACTGCTCTCTTCTACAAGGCTTGATGATGTCATCTACCTTAGGACTACCACCTGCCAAAGTAGTATCTGACTTAATAAATCAGAATGGACAAACTTCCACCAGACCAAATCAGACAATGAAAATTAGCGCTTTCATTCCTGGTATGTCACAGTGAAATAGTATAAAAGGAAGGGGTGTGTTATTTACTGTTTTTTCTGAAGAAGTTCACGTTAATAAAGTGAATGAAAGTACTAATTTTCATTGTCTGATTTGGCCTGGTGGAAGTTTGTCCATTCTGATTTATTGGTTTCATTGTTATATCGAAGTTTTTAGTTTGTGTAGTATCTGACTTAAGCTGTGGCACATGGGATAAGCAGTATGATCTATAGTGTGTAAGACTAGATAGGTAGAGGTAGTAATTTCACTGCAGACCACTTGGTGCGTGTGTGCATAGTCCCCTTCCAAACGACTCAGAAACCATTATTGGCTATTAAACTGCAATGGTTATGCACTTTTTGGTCATGTAAGTTGCTGCTGGCTTCCAAACTGTGCTGTTCTATAAGGACTGATGATACTATCTATCTTAAGACTCCCACCTGCCATAGTATCATCTGACTTAAGCCGTGGCACATACAATAAGTAATGTGATCTATAATATGTAAAATTAGACAGGTAGGGATTCTAATCTCACTGCAGGCCACATGGTGCATGTATGTCTAATCTCATTGCAGGCCACTTTGTGTATGTATGTCCATATGGCATAAATATGATCATCTCGGTAACTTGCAAAAAAGTAGGGTTTTGCAGAATTTTAGTTGTAGCAGGTGATGTGGACCTCGAAATGCCTGACCACAACTTGGCCTACTGATGTCATCAAGCATAATATGTCCTAAACTGACAGTACTATCAGACATGAGGTGTGTTGTGTGCATCATGTACTGTAAACTGTACTGTGTACTATTACATGGGTAAGTGTTCTAATGTACATACAGCCAACATGCTCTATGTGTATGTCATGCCATGTCTTGTAAGCAGTAATTGGAAGTGGTGCTATCCTCAATGTAGCCACGTTTGTGTGTGCGGCTGTTAAAACAATTTACATCAGCTTATGGAACCCTAGGACATTTGAACTCTACTAGTATAATGGCCATACAGCCATCACAATCGTAGACAAGTGTATACCCTTATTTACACGATCAGCACATATTGCCTTAGTCCAAGAGGAACACAAACAGAAGCCCAGTGGTGAAATGATGGCTGCCCAGCCAGTCATACAGGTGGCATGTGCTGAGGTCCACTGAGATGGTCTGCTTGCCATTAGCCATGGCTCTGTTGCAAAGGTGGGTTAACGTTTTCTAGACAAATCTCTCCCACCAGCATGTATTATAAACGTCACATACTAGCTTAATGTCCTTACAGTGATTAGTGCATGTACTATGCTACCTACAGATGTGCAGTATTTACAATCAATCATGGTCATACATTGCCCTGTATGCAAGGCAGAGATCACTTCTGAGTAGTCTATATGCCACAGGTTACAATGACACTCATTTCAGATTATCCCCATTGATCACATGCTGAAGACATGAATTTCCCTTTTGAGGGACCATACTGTTGTCTGCAAGTGATAGTACTGCTTGGAAAAGTCCATTACCAAATGGCCATTGCACTCAGACATTGGCATACTAAGGGAAGAGTACATGGAGTTTATGAGTATGTCAAATATGGGTGATCATGCCTTCAGATATGACACATGATTCCAATAATACCACTGGGGAGACATGATGATCTCAGGCACATTAGGTGTAAACCTACGTGGCCAGGTCCGTGTGCCCATTTCTTTCACCCCTGAGTATGTACATCACATGTTGTGACTGAAGTCCTGCTTACCAGGAACATTGGTGTTACTGATGCAAATGATATTTTATATATATATATATATATATATATATATATATATATATATATATATATATATATATATTTATTTTTTGCATGGAGTTTGTGGTCATCACTATGTCAGCAGGCATTTGTTCATTACTACCTTCTTGGATATTGACATAACTTACAGTCTCCATGAGTGCTCCCACTTTGCAGGCATCAGACAACATTGTTAGCCACAGACAGTCAGTAATCACATGTATTGTGTTTAAATGGATTGCAGGCAGTAGAGGACCCAGGACTGAGCATGTTGAACACTGCTGCTTACAGATCAGTTGTTGGAGGTGGATGTCCCTATGTTGAGTATGTGTGTCATCAATGGACCACTAAGTGACCCCTACAATGATGGTACCATGGATGCCTAAGTGGGTGCTTTGTACATGATGCCTCAGTGGGGGATATAGTCAGATGGCTTTGCTTAGTCCAGGGGTTGTATGCCCTGATGTCCCCTCACCATGTCCTTGGTGACTGCCTTGGAAATGTTCAGCAAATTTAACAGTCGTGATCCCCCTGTCAGACATCCAAACTGTGTGCAGTCAGCTGTGTATAGATCACATATATGTGTGCTGATCAGCTCTATGATCATTGCCCTATGGCCCTACAGATATGGATACTCAGGCAAAGACATCTATAGATCTGGTGGTCAGTGCATGCACCACCTCTGTGCAAGGGTATAGCAGTTGCCGTTGTCCAGTCAATTGGGATTCAGCCACTGTTTTCAGTGTGATTGCAAGGTGTTCCCAATTGTATTATTAATCCATGACCCACCCCATGTAGGATGCAGCCTGGGATGTTAGCATGTCCAATAGATGATGTGTATCCTCCGTAGAAAGGCTATTTATGACCTGCTCTGTAGATATGGATGTTATGGCACAGGTTGTAGGAATGTCATATGTCACATGTGGTGGGGATAGGGGAGTAAAGTTGACACAGAACATGTATGACTACAGGATAGCTATGAGTACAGACCCATTCTATGTGGCATCATTAACTATGAGTTCACCAACAGTCTGGGCCTGTGCTTTGAGGTTACACCTGTAACTACACTGTATGTTGTGGTTTTGATTTGGGTCAGTGGCTAATTTTGTCACTCACTGTGTCTACACAACATTGCAACACTATGTAGTTGTTGTAGCTGAGGAGGTTGTGTCACCATTTTGGGAGGACACCCTCAGCTCAACTGTCACACAGCAATATCCACCTCCTATTGTACAGCCTAATAATGGCAGTTGTCCACCAGGCAGACCTGCTGTGTCATGATGAACCTGTGTTCCTCCTGTCAGGTACAGCTGAGTTCATACAGTATTAATGCTTCTGCCATACTGCATGGGTGTACAGCTCTGCATATATGCCATCCCATCGGAGGGGGGAGTTGCAGTCAAGCTATGTAAATCATCCCACAGGAGGTAATACATGGCTTTGTTGAAATATATGTCTGCATTGTCTACAGTGGGAGTTAGGGCTGGTAGTTTTAATGGCACTGATCTGTGGTCAGATCCCACCAGGGAGGACCTCACATTGGAGGGCTGCAGTGGTCACCTATATTGGTAAACACATGTTGCAATACATTAGTTCCTCTTGGGGGGATGTCATAGCACTGCTCCAGGATATTGTAATTAACATAGACTAACCTTTGGCCAAGTGAGCTGCAACATGACTAAGCGACACAATTGGTGGTCATGTAATGCCACCCCACAACACGGTGTAATGATATATTTTGATAGATACATGTACATGTACATGCAGATATACAAAATGGGTGTCCAGATACATGGAGCTGCTCCTGTAGCTAGCTATTGCTTGATTTTGTGCCCTTCCAGTACTAAATGGCATCTGCATTGTCTTCAGGAAATCACAGTGTTTCACAAAATCTGTATGTGTATCTATCCTTAATGAGTATGTATGCACCACCTGCATTGTATTTAACACTGTCATTTTGAGGTGTGAAGATGTGAATGGACATGTAGTCTGGTATGGTTGTGGTGCTGTCCACAGCCTTAAACCAGATATCCTTGAATGCACACATGTCTGCATAATCCAGGGTGGGGCCACATTACATAGAGTTGGGTTCAGTATTGCCATACCCATCATCTAGCAGCATAAATAAAATGTTGTATACAGATGGCATTCTCATTGCCAACTTTTCCATGAACAGTGCATCTAAGATGCATTGTAGGGGTGTCAGTAGCCATGGCTGTTACTTCAAATCTCAGGGGTGAGACATGAACACCATCACTGGTGAAGCATTGATGCCTGTTGAGTAAGGCACCCAGCCAGACATGTAGTAGATCCCCTTACAATGACACCAGAAACTAAGGTAATTATTGACTTCCATCAATTTATGTGTGTATGGAGCCAACATCCCAGGTGAGTGTCAACTACAGACGAAAGGTATGTGAGAGACACAGAGTGACTAAGCACAGTTATGTGTCTGCTTACAGGCTGGTGACGTTTGTCCTTAGTCATAGATACCTGCAGGAACTATGATGTCAACATTATGTTCACTGATATCCCTTGATTTGTGGCAATGTGCAGTAACGCCTATTGTTTCAAGTCATAGACAGATATCTGTGACCTGTCCCATATGTAGCCACTTGACACAGACATCAAATCTGTCTCACAATGTAATCACTTCTGACTAAGAGGTGTGATTCTATGTTTTGCCTCGGGTGTTTGACCGGTCAGAAAGTGGTGCATGCAGTAGTATGGGTACTGTGCACTCCAAAGGTAGGACATTTTGAGGTGTCTGTTTGGCAATGTGTCTAGTAAGGAGCTGCACACATGCAGGGGTGTGTGTGATGTGGGTATAGGTGGCATAGGATGTGAGCTGTGCATGTTGGCATAGTGATCATTGCCATATGTAATAACTGCTGCTGGAGACACCATAGCAGCAAGGTTTGAAATGCAGTCACATCTGTCACACCTTGTGTTTGTGTGTTATAGGCGAAGAGGGGTGGGGACACTCCCAAAACCTCAGCAACAGGTCTTGGAAAGGTAGGGTCATGCTGCCACACTCTGATATACAGTGTTTTAGGCACAACTTGCAGTAAAGATGTGGATGCCCATGTATGCATAGCAGACTTGTTCATCTTTGCTGCCATTATGTTGGCCTCACAAGTGCACGATGCCTCTCAAGCAACTAGGCAGCACACTGGTTGATGTGTGGTATGATGTGGGAACACAGACATGTGTGTTAGGTACATAAATGTACAGTATGACATGCCTAGGACATGTAGCAGGTGGACACACTTTGGCTAAAGGTGGCCAGTCTGCTGTGGTAGGCCTCGCAGCCATGTCATGTAGATATGCACCAGTAATGTGCTGAAGAGCAGAATGCAAGAAGTGCTGTGAAAGTGTCACCTATGATGGCTCACAGGTAGTGTGCAGATTGTTACATCAAAACTGGAAGTTTATGTCAATGGACATTGTGCATTATATTTTGGCACTACAGCAGTGCTACTAATAACCGTCTTGTTACTTCCCTAGGGACATAAGGCCAACCCTGGAAGAGATGGCATAACACATCCAAAAGCCAAATGATTGCCCAGGTTGCTAATCAAGGCATCTACTTGGGAAAGGTAATGTGAAGCCTACAGAGCCTTTCATGATGTGGGGCAGCTATGTGGATGAAAAAACAGGCTGTGTCCTGCTTGTCATCATGGGCTTTGTAGTACCATTTTGCATGTGATGACAAAAATGTATTGGGGCATGGTATCCTATGTGAGAGTGGTGTCGGTGAGACCAGCATTAGTAGTTGCTAGGCACAGACAATTCTGTGGACTCCCTGCTTTCCACAGTCTTCACAAGGTTATTGTGTCCTTCCAGTACACACCCCTTGTGTAATGTAAAACTGCAGAGTACCCGTGTGAAACCCCCACCTTAGCTTCAAAGGGTATACATACCACACTTCCCTAATGTGTTTGTCTGCACTCTGTACACACACCTTGGATGACTCTCTTCTTGTAACATGCGGGAAGCAACTGCAATACTTAGTTGCACAAAGGAAAACTAGCATGTAGTGCCAAGCAGTATCCCCAGATGTCTGAGTCATGTGACATGTAATGCCATGAAAGGAATTAGCATGGATATGAGCAGTAACAGTGTTGTACACCTAATGACAATGGACCACCCATCATCTGTTATGCTCAAGACCAAACCATGCCAACCAACTCTAACTGGTGGACCCCACTGAGTGTTACATTATGCAATGGATGATGGGAATATTACTCAATCTACCTTCCATGGCCTGATTAGGTGTTTGACAAAATTAGGCCAACAGGCCTTGCTGGAAATGGTGTAGGTTATCTACTGAGTGTTATCTCCACTGGTGGGTAGGCAAATGTCTGACAGTCATAATCTGGGAAGATAACATTGGGAGACCTAAGCTGCAGTGATACCAGTCACCAGTGGATTTCCCCAAACATAATCGATGGCGTATCTCTTCTAGCCTTTCCCTCTCTGCAGTCACAGCCACTGTCAGTGCCCTCTGACTGCCTACATTAGCAGGTGATTGCATATCAGGAGCTGTCACTGAATTCCACACAGAACCAACAGTTAACCATAATGGTCTGTAACAAACATTCAGTTGTGTTGTGTGAGCACCTGACAAATATGAAATGCCAATAACTGCACAATACTATCCTTTGGAAAGTCATACACCCATGTGAAATTTAGTAGCTTCCACACACCACACATAGTTGAGACATTAATTATGGACATATGAACACAGGGAGAAATGTAACCTTTGACTTTCACTGGTCTGTGAGATGTGGGGATGCATTCATTGTTGTACATCATAAACATACAGGTCTTTGATGTAACTGTCAGATTGTCATTGCCATACTGAAGGTGGCACTCATCACACCTATCACTGTGTACAATGGCACCCTTGCTATGTCATTGTACAGGCATGCCATACAACTGTAGCAGTGACACAGGTTCCATAGTACTGCAATACAGATTGCCGATAACATTTCCTATGGAGTCCGTGTCATGACCATACATGTGTAGTGTGTCTCAAAAATTCTTTGGAGCAGATGTGTATGGCTGCCATACAGGGAGGTGTCAGATCCTACTGTGTACCTCCCATGCATCCATTTCAGGACTAACACAACACATGTCTTACCCGACTTACACACCTACACAATCGTTGTGGTATAACTACTACATGTTGGAGAGACAGGTATGTCACACAGTCGGTAAACCCTATATGTAACAGGCACCCCATGCATGTGAAGCACACATCTGCTGTGAAGCACATCATGTTCAGGTTACACTGTGGGATGCAAAACATGACAATCATAGCTGTTGTCGGACAAATGGTCTGTACTGGACACAGGAAATGTGAAGGTGGGTCATCCCCAGCACCACAGCTTGTAGATGTGACAACTCCCAAAACCCTGGTGACACTTATCAAGGGTATCAGACCTTCTCAAAGATTAGAGATGCATGAGTACACTGCATGAGGCTATTGTCCTTGTTAGCCTGCTACACACTTATGGACTTATAGAGCCATGCACCTATTGTGCTATACATTGCTGAGGACATATTTCTTCTGTGCAGACAGTCTATCCTGTGCTGTGACATCTATGGTTGTCTTGCTGCTGTGTGTTCAAAGGTGTGCCCAACAGAATCCTGAAATAAACATAAACAACTCTGTGACACACCTTTCATTGTGTAAGTATGCAGTCAATACAACATCATACAACATAACATACACAAAATGATGTGGCTTACTCATTACAAATGTCAGCATACAGTATCTGTCAATAAGCATTACAAGTGGCATGGCTAAACAATGCATTACACAAGTACATGTTAATTTATGTAATCACCCTGTGCATCAGCTTCATTTTCCTGCATCGATGATGAGAATGACAGTGATGTGGCATGAGTATCATCACTTGCACATGGTTTTGTGTGGGGTGCTTGAGGCCTAGGTTGACCCAAAATGTTGACAACATGTATGTGAGTCTGGAAGAGAAGCAGGCAAGGTGGATCATGGAATTGTGCCATGTGTATCTGTAGGTGACCTGCATTTGACAGTGGTGTGTGAGTATGTGGGTGTACACTGTCAAGCTTAGTGCTAGCCCTGCACGTGCGTATGTTGGACAGCTTCAAAACATGCATAGTAGAGTTGCCATTTCACTATCTCCAGGCCTGAACACAGGAACTGGCTCTGCCAAGAGTTGCACTAGTACCATCATGCCAAGGTCAGAAGTAGTGCAGTACCTATCAGTGACTGCTGTTTGCTGGGAGCATGTCCTCCACAGAAATGGCCAGGGCAATGAGCCCATGGCCTGCCACATCTTGGTCTGGACAGAACACTCCCCTCTGTAGCACTGGATGTACTGTCATTACCAGAGTGTGATTGTGTATGGCTACTTGGATTCTCAGCCAGATCGGGTTGCTGACCTACATCCACAAGGCCAATGCTCAACTCTAACCTCACTTTCCAGCACAGACACTGTGCGTTCTGAGACAAACACTGTCTCTGCCCACCTTCTGTCCACTGCATCAGTGAACTGATCCAGGGTGTCGACAATTCAGTGGATGCAGTTACGGATGTCAGATTGTGCTGTATCCATAACCCTGAGCATACATCTGGAGTTCCTTGCAGGACATGCCTATGTCTCCATGTTGGGCCAAAACATGCTCCGAGTGAACCGTGATGTGACAGTTGCAACAGGTAGTGAAAGGACAGCAGGCCTCCTACAAGCACCCCTATCAATCCACCTGTGTGGAACGTTATCAACTTTCTAGCTATGGCCATTGTCTATACTCACTGGAACCATATTTGCCACACTTTCCTGTTCAATGTCCCCTCCCTCAGACTGTCCAATTTCTGTGGCCTCTGGGGACTGGGTATGTGTAGGCATACTAATGGTGTGTGGTGCCAATAAGGGCAGAAGATTGATGTCAACCTCTGGGACAAATTCAGCCCCTGAAACCCCCACCTGTGCCTTCCTGGTGCCATCATTATCATCGAAGTCTGAAGAGACACTAACATCAGGTTGTGTAAGGAACAGAGACCAAACCCCCCCCCCCCCGGTCACCTGTGATAAGAAAGGAAAAAGCAGTATATTAATATCTACACTATTATGGTCTGCAGTGCTATGTTGCAATAAATGTACAGCTATATACACTGTTGGCACTATTACAAAACTGTTGAAACTCCAACCTCATATAGTAGGACAAGAGGACATTACTATGCCCACAAACAGCTGTAGCTGTTTGTAAATAATAGCTCTCTACATAGCAATCTCATAAGCAAAAATGAGGTACAAGAAAAATAAAAAATGGAGAATACTTGTGCCGAAAATCACTAGTAAAAACACAATATGGTACTTGTCACCAGCCAGTACCAAAATCCAGTTTATTATGGCTCCAACAATTAAAAGCAGCCAGTAAAAAGCATAAACTGTGTTTTGTGTGGCATTTATGCTTTTTACCGGTTGCTTTTTAGTGTTGGAGCCATAATAAACTGGAGTTTGGTACTGGCTGGTGACACATATGGCAATCTGCAATGTCCTGAAAATACTGGTGCATCTATCAGTGTGGTGAGACCTACAAGGCATACATATGACTGTAACATGTGTACAGTCATAAAATATCTGTGCAATTGGCAGTCATACTGACAGTACAGCAGGTCTGGGATGACACTTTAGGGATTGCATTGCTGTAAGCCTACATCTATAACAAAACTGTGTTGTGCTTAACCAGGAGCAGGACCAAGGCCTTGTTCAATACCTGATGGACCTGTGTGAAGTGAAGGGAAAGGTAATGTCAGTACCACTGCATGTTGCACCACAAAAAGGAATTACATCCATACATCTCACATTTACAGTGGCTACTATGTTAATTATTATATCAGTCAACATCTGAGCAGGAGAGTCAAATTGCAGTTACACCCTTCCCCCTACAAATAACACAGACCTGGCACCCACGTAAGAATATGTACACCCTGACACACTAAATGCTACAGTATTGCAATGGTGATCAAACTAAGCTTATCTGCATGCTCCTCTTCCATGGAAACTGTGGCACCCACATCCATGATGGATACCTGGGAACTGTCATGTATGCCTGGGTTCGCTAGGAATTCCTTAGTGCATACCTCTCAACTGTCCAGATTTTTGCAGAATGTCCAGATTTTTGGCTTCTATTTTTGGTCTGTTCCTCATAAAATTTGTAGTTTTCTGGCAAATCACTGGATGATCTGAGGACTGAAGTAACGAAATAATGGCATACATTTGAGTTTCAGACTTCAGATCCTTCAGAAAATGTATGTTAAAACAAACCCTGTTACTCTAACAACTTTCTAAGTCTATAAGACCAATATTTAATATATGTTCCTATTTTTTCTCCTCTGTCCCCCCATTTTTTGTGCTTTGTCCAGATTGTTTGCATTAAGAGGTTGGGAGGTATGCCTTAGTGGCTGAGAGTGGTTGTTTCACTGCAGGGCCTTGACCTGTGATGCCACAATCCCTGGCTACATCTGCTGCTCTTCATGTGCAGTATTCATCATGTCCGTTGCACTTTGTGGAGAAACTGCACATATGTCTTGCTGTGATTACCTATAGCATTCACTTCACGGACAAGGTCAGCCCACAATGCTGCCTGCTGTTCCTGTTTTGCATTCCCATGGACAGTAGGAGTTGAGCCTTCAAGTATAATCTCATTCTTCACATCTGGGAAATGTGCAAGGAGTTGTGGATACATGTGTCCTGAAAGACAACAGAATGTGAACACATCAGGATCACATACATGGAAGTAGATACATGTAGAAATGCAGCAAGAACTTAATGGCTGGCAGTATCCACTACTTGCTCAGACATGTCATATTCCACAGTGTGCAAACATACTAAGTGTGTGAATACAAATAAGATACTAGCAATACTCAGCTGTTCCCATGTGTGCCATGACAGATACTGCTGTATGATCATACACCTAATACTGGAGTCTATTGCAGTGTATTCCCTAGGGGCAACACCCCTGAAAATATGTTAAAACAACAGTGCCAAACAAATAGCAGTGTGCTATTACAACCACTATAAAAGGACAGTCTCAAGAGACCAGTGTGCCACATTGACAAAAAGCATTCCACCCTTGATGTATTGTACGTCCTCTGTAGGTATAACAAATCTGGATATCAATGTCATGTCATTATCACAGTTCTAAGACAGGTTTAATGCTATAACCCCTATTTCCTGTAAGTGTATTCACACACCTGCATCCTGAAGTAAACAGAAAGGTTATATACCTGTTGGGGTGCAAAACTCATCTGTTGATATGTGGTGATATTTAGTTTTTTGCAAATGCATGTTCTGTGTACATCTCATACAGAATGGTTCTCCATAGCCAGCATGTTTGCCTTTTAACATGCTTCTGATTAGCAGGTGATTGCCTCTTAACCAATCTATGGTTCTGAAATGCTAATTGCAGGCAACACAGCTAATTTGCAGTATCATCAGACAATGACATGCAACCACTGTACAAGATATAAGGCCTCCATGTAGATTGCAATCCCTTTCTGATATGTTGTGCTAGACATCACTGGGGTGAGGAGACTATGTCATTGCAGAAAGTAGGTCTGTAGAAGGAACTGTTACATAGAGATGTGTGTGGTACAGGCTGCAGCTGCTGCTGCATGTAATAGGCCTAGGCAGAGAGTGTGAAGACTTTGGAGGACAACATGCTGTAGGAGTGACTGTGGTATTTGTGTCAGCCTTGTAGTAGAGACAGAACCAGAGTGAGGGTAGCCATTCCACTCCAATTAAAGCATGTGTTTAAGGTAAGTATGGAAGGCAACAATATCATTAACAGAGTACTAGGCTACATGATTGTTGTGTCCTTGAGCAACATAGGAAATAAATATAACATTATGTCTGGCAACTGTCAGGCCATGTGTTACAGTCTGTTACTCATTTGGAACGGGTAAGCTGGCAGTCCTTGTTACAAGCAAGGGATGCATATGTGTATGTTAGTTGTGAAGCTGTGCTAATCTGCACTGAGAGTTTGAAAGGATTGTGTACTGCACTCTGATAGTAGTAGGCCTCATTTGCATTACCTGAGTTAAAATCCTCCTCCATGAATACATATTAATGCATGACATGAGACATGACACTTTATGTACTTATGGTTTTGCTATAGGGATATGTGAAATGTGTTACCATCTGCAAGCCTGTGACTTCCATCAATGACATGTAGACATTTCATTTGTAATACATTGTGTGGATAAAACGTGTGTGATTCAGTGATTAATTGGTGGATTCACAATATTGTTTTTTAAATGCTACACACCACTGGATTTGAAACCAGGACTGTGTGTGGCAAAATGTACTGCTTTCAAAGCATTTAACAGACAGAGCTACTGAGTCACTGTTACAGCAGGTGTATTTGCAAGATATAAGTACACATACAGGCTGTAACATACTATTTCTACAGCCATCATTATGTATTTATATGGATGTATTTCTGCAACAAGGTCCCTGTTGTACATGTATTTTATCAGTTATTCCTTAGCAGGTGTACTTGTAAATGTTGCTGATAAAAGGGGACATTTGCCTGCTATTAGGTACCTCAATTACATCCATTCTGGTGTGGTTGGAATTCTACAAGTTTACTCTTGCACCAGATCCAAAAGTGCAATCTCAATTTTTGCAATATTCTTTAAGCTTGTTTGCATGATGCAGTGCAATGCACAGCTCTGCTGAAACATGCTTAATGAATGTAACCTGCAATTAATATGATTTGCTTAAACTAACTGTTTTAATTAACAGCTATGTGGCATGGTAGCTTAATGCAGCACACTACAGGTGCAATGGCCATGGATTCGAAACAGGGGCAGGTGTTTATTTTGTTCATGTTTATTATTTAAAACACATAATATCAATATAGCTCCATTTAGCATAGCACTGTGATGCAGCTCACAGTGCACCATTGGGTTAAAAAAATATAAAAAAAAAGAAAAATGGCGAGATAAGAAAGTGGTGAAATTGGCTGCAAGCAGGGAGAAAAACATAGTGAAAGACAGGTAGGTATGCGAAGGAAGGGTGTAGGAAAGAACCACACATATCTATTTCTTGTACAGCAACAACTGTGCACTTTGGCAGAATTTGTAGATGACTTTGGATTCTAACTCCCAGAGAGAGGGGTGATAACAACATAATTGCATTGTTAAGCCAATTGGACCAACTTGTATGCATCCAGTGGACACATGCAAATTGGAAAGCTATATATGGGACAATTTTTTTTTTGGGACAGGTGCCCATTTTTTTAAGGTGAGAGTGGAATGCTAGGGAAGGGACATAGGCACATTTGGGGGGTAAGTTGTGTAGGTAAGGAAGCTTTTGCAGACAAGACAGACAGGACAGCAGACTGAGTGGTGTGTGACACAAGATGGGGTACACACCTTGGATGGGGAGGGTGTTGTGGAATCTCAGTCCAATACTTCTCCACAAGGTAGCAGCATGACTCACATCCCCAACCATGGTACTGTCAGCACTGCTCTGACACTGCCCTGAGGGTGGCAGTGGTGGAAGCCGGGCTCTGGGGTGAACCTGCCCCACCAGGGTGGCCAGCATGCTCTCCATCTGGTGCAGGTATCATCCAAACCTATGGAAGATGATTCTGTAAACCAAACCCAGCAGTTCATCATGGGTAACAACGCCCTCCACCACCACTCCCAGAGGGGACCCGGCCTCATCCCACGGGGTGGTACTACCCAACACTGCAGGTAGTTCAGGGGCAACAGAGGGGGCACTACTAGCCTGGGTTCCAGATGTGCTGGGACCCACTGCACGACTGGAGGAGGCAAGGTAGGAGGATCACAAGGAACAGGCCGAACTTGACACACTGTAGTAAAATAGTTATAACAATAAGTTAAAGTTAGAATTAACCAAACCAATGTTAGTACTAACAGAATGGAACATAATAATATTTATTAATCCAAATACATATTAAGGTATATTATGTGCAACAGAACATTATGTAACATAACAGTAAGTATGTTAACAGCAAACCAGTATGAATTAAACCACAAGGCCAGTAAAACAGTTAGTGTAACAAAATATGTTAATAGCAAATAATAATAATAAATAACAATAATAAATTAAAGAAAATAAGGGGTGGGGAGAGAGAGAGAAAACACACCATTTGTTACCTTGCAGGTAATATTACTACACAGAGTACAACTACAAACTTCTACAGGTGTGCAGTGTCAGTTGTGAGTACAGGGTCTACAATTCTTCTATAGCTGATGTAGCACATACATGTCTCTGAAGCTGTTATCATGGGACAGTATGGGCCAAGAAGTAACAAATGCAGGTACTCAACTACACAAAACAGTTTCACATAATGTGGACTTACATAAATGCCAAGGTGTTATGTAAATGGATTTGAAAATATATAGCATTGCAGGTAATCATTTATGTGGTATTAATGGAACAGCAGATTAGGCAGTTGTAATTACATTACACCAAATCATGACAGTCAAGAGGCATGTTTGTGTACACCAAGTAAACTAGACAGGTATCATGCCTTAGTTGGCAGGCATGGCTGTAGAACCCAATAGCTATGACTGCAGGGGACATCTGCAAATAATGTAACAACTGATTGCAGCAACTTAGAGCAGACATGCAATAACTACAGCCCTATTGCAAATATTACAACAGACTTATTTAGGAAACCACAATGCTGCTTAACACATTATTGGTATTGCTGATAATTCTCTTGTTTATTGAAATACAGTTGTTCTTGTTCATTTATTGCACTACAGTTCTAATTGCCCATTATTGCACTATATTTCTAATTGCACAGATATTTTACTAAAGTTTTTTATTGTTTATTCTTTATTGCAGTACGTTTTTTTATTCTTTATTGCATATTGCACTACAGGTAGCATAATATATCCATACATACTGCACTCACAGTGCAACCTGGCCAGGTGCCCAGCATTGTAATTAATAATGCAAGTCCTCTCAGCTGCAGCTGTTGGGAGAGAAGCACACCATTATGCATACCAGTTTGGCACACATACAGCTTACATTTTGGTAAAACAGTGGAAAAAATACTTACATATTTTTGGGGCATGTCCAGCCCAGCATCTTTGACCCAGGTTTCAAACGTTCCCCTCTTTCACCATTTCAGGTCATCATAGTGGTGACAACACTGCTCACCAGTGCTGGGGATACCAGTAGTACTGGTAAGAGCCATGGCCAACCAATCTCAGACCTCAGCCTTACACTCTGAGCCCTGGTAACCACCCTGCAGTAGCCTAGGTTCATAATTCCATATGAAAAGCACAACAAAAACTCTGGACTCCTGCACACCCCATCTCTGCACCCGAAAGAACACACCCTATTCAACACTACCTGGCATATCGTGAGATAAGCAGACTCCAACAAATGGTGCAGTATTTCCCCCAATTGGCCTTAATTTAGGCTATTTTCCCAAACTACACATCATTTAGCAACATTCAAAAAAGCACCGCAGTGCTTAGCATCACACAAACCAGCTAAGCATCATGAAAACTCGCACAACCATGGTTTTAGTGAAACTTAACAATGCGCAAACAATATTAGTTAACCATGTTTAAGCAGTGCTTAGCACAGCACAGTTCTCCCAATGGTAAAATTATTGATTTTAATTTAAAAGATATTTTATGTTGCATTCGACAAATGATATGTGTGCTAGGGATTCGAACCCAGGACTATGGAACTGTAGACTGTCATTCTACCCATTTAGCTACATGGATAATATATAAAGTAGTATACCTTCACATACACTGTTAAGCAATCACAGCGGGCCATGCAAACGGGCTTAAACAAGTGTACACAAATGCAGAAATAAATAATAAATTACATCTGGATTTTATTTTTAGATGTCTGGCAGGTGTCTATTGTGTATGTGTAAGTGCAGCTTTGCATTGGTGTGCTTAGCACTGCACCATGCAAAAAAAATAAAATAAAAAGAACCCCACAGTAATCATAAGTAATTACATCCAGTTTCTATTTTTAGATTTCTGGAAGGTATCAGCTGTCTATGTATAAGCACGGCTTGGCATTGCATTTATTAAATGGCCATTTAATAAAAAAAAAAAAAATGTATATATATATAGATATATATATATATATATATATATATATATATATATATACATCATATACCAAACACGGTGCATGGCGAAAAAATGCCCCGAACTCCAACATTAAGAACTATGTAATGGCAAATCCAGCATAAATATCCATCAACTACTAGGAAAGAAACAGAAAGTCCAGGAATAGTTGCATAGCCCAACTTTAATGGCTGATAGGTCAAACCACCTCACAAGCAAACCAGTTTTTGCCTTAGCGTCATCAGTGCATGTGTTGGAAGGTACCCTCCCCTTTATTTATACACAATCGTTTAAAGCAACAGTCTGTCCCCTATCACAGATACATCTACATCACATAAAATAAATTTGTTAAATGACCTTGCGTATGTAAGTGTATGATATCCATTATTTGATCACATGTGTAACTGAATGGGTAGTCTATATGGCAGTTTGCCAATGTGGCTCCTTCTATATAGGGCAAACATCTTTTAGTTTTACAAACTGAAGACACAAACTCTTTAAAAACAAAGAAAACACTAAGCAAGGAAGCGGAGCCTTTCACAGTTTAATGTAAACGCTTTCATCTTGAGCAATGTCAAGACTTCATCAGATAAACACTCAAGTGTCAGGATACATTTTTTAAAAAGACCACAAGGTCTGACATCGGTAATTCAATTAACCTTTAAAGACATATCCACTCTAATATAAAAACATATAATACTATATATAAAAATACATATATGGACATATATATAAAATAAAATAAATATATGCATATATATATATATATATATATATATATATATATATATATATATATATATATATATATATATATATAGTTATATATACACACATATAACTTTTAAACATTTAAACACCTGCCCCCTATCTATACTTATAAATGTGGGGCCTGTGAGTATTGTAAGTTTATTATAGATACTCCCTCAGTTTCACTTGGACCTAACCAAATAGAGGTTAATTTTGTGGCAGGTACATGTACCTCTCAAGGTTTGGTATATTTAGATGTATGTCAGACATGTGGTCATTTTTACGTCGGAAAAACAGAAAAGCGTTTGAGTAGGAGTATTTATGAGCACATGTACAACATTTCGAAAAAGGATGACAATAGTGCCTTATATAAACATTTTAAGGCTAATAATGTGGACCACTGTTTTAGATTTGGCATTCTGGAAATTGTAAGTAGGAATTTTAGGGGGGGTGACTGGGGTAACCAGTTGCTTCGGGCAGAGGTTAGATGGCAGTTAAGGTTAAATGCCACAGTTTTACCAGGTTTAAATGAACATATTAGTTTAAAACCTGAATTGAGGCACAGAGCAACACAATTTTGATTAATTATTTTAATGTACTAATATTTCATACTCTGACAACTTTACTTTTAAAATTGGTTTTAGAAAATGTAGCTCATATAAAAAGTTGATAAGAAAATAACTATATATTAGAAAAACTGTTTTTATATGATGAGTTTTAAGTTTTCAGGTTTTTGGAAAAAACACTGTCACTTTAATTATTAATTGTTTTTTCTTAATTGATGTATTAGGTATATATATAAATGGTTTCAGTATCCATTATTAACTGTTTTGATGAAGTCTATCGACAAAAGTGCTTGACCTGTTTTGTGGATTATTCCTACACAGTGGATTATTGATCTGCTTTTGTGGATTAAATTTTGCACAGTCAAAAATTTTATGTGGATTGAATAAAGATGTTTTTTTACTTGTGGTCGTAGGTTATTGGCTCAAGGAGTGGTTCGTTGAACATATAAAAAAAACACTTTATACATTTAATACACAAACTATTAATACACAGCACATTTAACCAGTAGCAGAGAACATTACAGAGAGTCTCACTATGTACATAACATCTGACCAGTCTCTACACGTCTGCCTACATGGATTCCGTATCCCTGTTACTATGCTCTCCCTCAGCTGCACACCATTATTAATATGCATAACATGCTGCCAAGGGGGAACCATGGCCGTGTACATGGTTATATTCCTTGTAGGTTCTACACGGACCCTACATGGAGTTTATTAAATCCTGAGGCATGTCAAGTTCAGTAAGACTAAATGAGAAGACATTGCATTAAATAGGGCTAGAGTCAATATTTTAAGAGTAGGTTCATAGGTTCATACTAGGCTATCTGCCCTGGGGCATTTATAAGCCTAGTCCGATTGTGTTTGGCTTATGCCACCCCTTGATTTGAGTATACTGTGCCCTTTTTAAAGTTTAGTTTACTGTGCCTCTGTCTAATAGTGACACAGAAGTAATCCCCAGGACAAACCTATGATCCCCCATCCACTCATCAAGATTCTTCTTGAAGAGAGTCAGTGAGGTGCTCTGCCTAACATGAGTTGGAATTCTAATCTAGAGTGAAGGGAGCCTCTGGGTTATGAATCTGTCCCTCCAGCATGTTCTATTTATTTCTGTGCTGAGGTTCAAGTCCCTCGAGCGTGTGGCTCTAAGAGATTTAGATTTACTGAGGTGGAGCATGTCCATTAATTCTGGGTTGGACATAGCTTTATATGTCAGGCATAGATCACCTCGAAGTAGGCGGTATGCAACTGAGTAGAGCTGGAGTTTTTTTAACCGAGCAGCATATGGCATCTGTTTGAGTCCCTTGATCCTCCTGGTGAGGTACTTTTGGGGTCTTTCTAATTGCTGCAGGTGTCGGGTAAGGTACATCCCAAAGGGGGCATTGTATTCTATGATGGGCCTGATGAGGGATGACTAAAGGGGCATGATTACCTCTCTTGATCTAGATTTGAATCCTTTCATGATGAGGTGGGCTCACTGGGCTATGTAGAAGGTCTTTCTAACCACTTTGGCAATGTGGTTGTCAAAGGAGAGATTGCTATAAACTTGGGTCCACAGATCCCTAATTACTTTCTCTGTACTTAATGGGTTACCACCTATGTGGTAATTTGTGGGCACATTGTTTTTGCCAAATGGTATGACTATACACTTTTTTGCATTTAGCTTTAGACCATGGCTCTGGCACCAGTTATCCGTCTCTGCAAGACCTTTTTGAAGGATGTTTGTGTCAGCTGGAGAGTCGATTATGGCACCCAGTTTGCAGTCATCTGAGAACTTGGTGAGCCATAGTCCTCCCACGTTGGCCTGTACCACAGAAAAGTAAATACCGAACAAGAGAGGTCCCAGAACAGAACCTTGTGGGATGCCACTTGTGACCGGTTTCGAGTCTGACATGGCTCCAGCAACTCTGACTCTGTGGGTTCTGTCTTTGAGCCAGTTTGCGACCCATCTTGTCACATAGGGGTTTATATTTAGGCTGGATAGCTTATCTATGATGCCTGGGTGGGGTATTGTGTCAAATGCCTTTGCGAGGTCCAAATAGGCTGTGTGGACTACCTTCCCTTCATCTATGGCCTTGGTGACTGTTTCGAAGAAGTCGACCAGGTTCAAAAGGCAGGATCTGCCCTTGACAAAGCCAAATTGGGTAGGATCTAGTGTCTGTAGGTCCCCAATGTCTTTGTTTATGAGTTCCATGATGATCCTCTCCATAGCCTTGCAGACTAGGCTAGTCAGGCTTATGGGGCGATAGTTTCCAGGGTCCGTAGAGGCGCCACCTTTGTGGAGTGGGACCGCTGTTGCTGTACGCCATTCTTTGGGCACATATCCTGTAGTGAGGCTGAGATTGTACAGCAGTTTTACTTGAGGGAATAGTTCTTCTTGGAGTTCATGTAGGATGCAACCAGGGATGCCATCTGGTCCCATGGAAGCAGTGTTTTTTGCTTTGGAGAGGGCAGCCTTCACCTGAGCATCAGAGATGTTTGGGAGGCTGCACTTTGCCGGCATAGATACTTGCTCTTTTGGGGGGGAGGGGGTGGAGAAGTTTGCACTGAACCTGTCTGCCAGGATATTGGTGATGTCTGTGGGTTCAGTGTATTTTTTGTCATTTAGAATCAACTCAGAACAAGTCTGGGAGTTGCATCCCAGGTTCCTAACATAACTGAAAAAAGCCTTATGATTGTCTTTAGTGTCCTGTGCAATTTTTCTCTCAAAGCTGGCCTTGGAGGATTTTATGAGAGATCGTAATTTTTTGCTAGTACTGATCAGAGATGCCTTCCCTTTTAGGGATTTTGCTCTATCATATAGTAGCTTCCTCCTTCTGTTGTACAGTTTATTTATGGCTGGGGCCCATCAGACTAGATGCCTGCCTTTGGATGATTGGGTCTTGATTTTGTTTGGGATAGCATGATCCATGCATCCCTGGAGATGTCCGTAGAATGCGTTTATATAGGATTCTGCAGTTTGGGCCGTAGTTTCCACTGGCCCTGAGGCCTTGAAGGATTCCACTTCAGTTTTGAGAAGTGTGAAGTTCGCTTTTGAGAAGTTTTTCACTGTGGTTTTTTGGGCTGGGGGTGGGGTCTGGATGTGGATATCCAGTGAAATTAATTTATGGTCTGATCGTACCAATGAGGGATATACTTCTGGTATGGAGCATAGAGTCCCCTTGTTGGTAATGATCAGGTCTAGTATGTTTTCCCCTCTTGTGGGAGTGGTGACTAGTTGTTCCATAGCATTTGAGTTTATAAATTCCAGGAACCTTTGGGCTAAGGTGCTGGGGCTTGAGTAATGCTCCAAGTCTATGTTTGGATAGTTGAAGTCGCCCAATATAATGGTGTTCGGAGAGATCTTCATGTTCTCCAATGTTTTCAGGAAAGCCGAGTGGGATTCCTGACTTTGAGAGAGTGGTCTGTAGGATGCTATAAACTGAAAAGCAGTCTTGCCCACTGTCAGTTGCACATGGATGGTCTCCGATACTTCTTGCAATGCCACTAACCTGGAGGTGTGGATATCCTTGATAAATATGGAAACTCCCCCTCCTTTTGTGGTTCGGTCTGGGTTTTGGGGCCGAAAAGCATGATATGAGGTATAACCTGGTATTGCTGGGGTGCTCTCCGGAGCCTTGAACCAGGTTTCTGTCACTGCACAGATATCGATGTTCTCCATACTGAGGAGAGCTTTGAGTGCGTGCATATTGAGGTTAAGACTTCTGGCGTTTAGCAGCATTACTCTTAGTTTCTTGTTCCTTGTGCTGTCTATGGAGGTGGGTTTGAGTTTTGAGCCTTGCCTAAAAATGGCACTATGGGGGTGGCAAGAGCCTTTGCCAATATCCGAAAGCCCAGGGGTGACAGGTGCAAGCCGCCCTAAGCAACATGGCTTGTCGAGCATGTCATCCCAGGCTGACAGACACTGGATCCCCTTTGAATGACACCAAAATTTTAGCCAATTGTTAAAATCGATCATTCAGTAGAAGAGGAAACTCAGAAACAAAAGAGATCTACTTCATACCCTTACCTTGAATTAAGAAATAAGCTACTATATGGGGTAGTCAAAGACAAAGGAAAAATATTAGTTCATTTTTTAACATCCAATGTGTTTTAGAACACTTGCACTCAAGTTAGCACACAGCTACATTTCTGGAGATCCTTTAAGAAGTGATAACACAAAAGTTATGATATTAGCTAGATTTACTATAGTGAAATAACTATAATTTTTTGTTCATCTTTCCCGGAATATCAAAGGACAGCAGCCCAACTAGGGTTTAAAACTCTTTTGATACCTTTACCTATCTGAAAATTTCATTTGAAAGAGTAATAATAGACATTGTAGGTCCACATGTAAAATTGAATAAGGGCCACCAGTGTATCCAGCTAATGAATGATTATGAAACAAACTTTACTGAGGCAGTGCCCCAACAAAGAACTAATGCAAAGACCATAGCAAAACAAGCACTACTACTTTTTTTCCTGCAGTAGTCATTCTCCAAAAATGTCTTAGTGACTAAGGCATCTTTACATATCTAGAGTAGTGCATGATCTTTGTCAATTATTTTAAGTAAAAAATGGACATCTGTACACCACCCACAGACAGATGATGTAGGACACTGGCAGTTATCACAGATTATTTAGAATGATAACTGTTAACAAGCCGTGTCCTGTGGTCCAGGTTTGATTCCTGGTTTTGAATAAGTTCCTTAACAAGACATTGCTCTTGTGCAATTGGGAAACCATGCTATGCTATTCAAAGGTATACATGACTAACAGTTGTGTTATAAAATGTTACAAAATGGATGGGAGAATTGTAATCAACTACTTCTATCACCCCAAAGTCTCAGCTGGATTTACACAATCTGAACTGCTTTATGCCAGTCATCCCTGAGGTTTGCTACAGCAAAATAAAGATTGTAGGGGGAAAGCTCTCCCTTTAAAGGTGTGACAGGGCTTTTCATAGATCTTCAGTAAAGTTTAAGGGCTATAATGCTTATAGTAAAGGACTTTTGGAGAGAAAACAAGAGACAAAAAAGAGAGCATAAACCAAAAATTCTCCTTGGAGAGAATTCAACCAATGAATAAAGAACTTAAGGTAGCACCCATTGATAAAATAATCTTACTTGTAAAATGGTAAGGAACTTTGGAAAACTTAAAAAATAGACATGAGAAACTAGGAAAGAGGAAAGCAGAGAAGATATACTGTACACCATAAATGTTCTGTAAACTTGTAGAGAAACTCACATCTCTGAATTCTGCTTGTTGTGCATATGCATGCTTTGCAGAGGACATAAGGGTCTCTCAGACCACATCCTAAATTCAGACTAGATGAAACATTATGAAAATCTCAGAAAAAGTAAGAAAGAAAACCTCTAGTAAGGAATATTGAGATATATATTTAAAGTTACCTGACAAATCCATTTTAATTCAGCTCAACACAGAAACCATTCTTGGTGAAAAAAAAATGAAACAGTTCCAGACAACCAAATCCCAATGCAATACATTTAAAACAATCTACAGAAAATGTGGTAGAATCAAAGAGTGATTATAATAACCATATTGTGCTGGTCCACAATCCTTATGATTGTATAAGGCTTTCCAACAATTTCAGAAGTTTAAATAGCATATTGAAATTTGATTCATATATTGTGTCTTGAGTTGGCAAATTGATTGCAAATTTGGAAAAGGCTAGTTTTTGCAATTTTAGATCTAATCAGAGGTTGTTGGCAAATTCTACTAGCTTCAGACAGTATGAAAAGTGTCATTTTCCATACCAGATGAACCATCCCACTACAGAGTCCTGCTGCTTGGTCACCTCAGTGCACCTGCAAAATTACAGAGTTGCTGGATACAGTTATTTGATCTCATACCAGATATTCAGCCTACCAGGTAGAAATATTTTCTGAAGTTAATGAAATAATTTCTCTATAGTTTTAACCATTTTTGATTTCTTGTGTCAGCTAAGTGAAATGCATGGTAGAAGCCTATGTACTGGTAAGCACAAAGGCTGAGGGATAGTGAAACCACAGGCTACGAATATTTAAACAGTAAAATAGAGGCCATAAGAAACAGATTAAAGCATTTTTATGCCTGGCTAGCTGTAAAAATAAATATATTCCTAATTTTGATAACAGTTCTTGCTCTGTCCAAGGGTAACACTCTTGAAGATTAAATGGACAGTTTAAGGAAAACAAGACTATAGACAACAAAAATGTGTACGATGTTTAGAACTAATGCTACTAGGTCCAGACCTTTCCAGGAAATTCTTAGTGTACACAAATACCTATGAGATACATAAAGTGGCAGTCTTGTCTCTGAGTATAGAGAGGGATGAGCAGGCTATTTCTTATAAAAGTAGAAAACTCAATAATGCTGATACACATTATTCTCCTACATAGAGAGAAGGGAAAAGTCTTGGTATAAAATGAGCTTTCAAAACAGTAAACAACTGTAAATGGACAGGTAATTTATATTAGCCATTGATCATATCCTTCAACAATGGTCCTACACTTAGAGTTTGAAAACCAAAATAATTCAGATAGAGTTCAATCAACCCTTCAACCTTGTAGTTTGAAAATCAGTCATTATCCAGGAAACAGCCCCTTGAAAGCAGATGAGCTGTTTTAGACTTACATCCTATTCCCAGGTGACAGTTAAAATCAGTGGTTCTTTTATGGGGGTTGTCATATGGTGTAATAATTGCTGTGCATGTGAAGCACAATGTTCATTGCTGTGTTATGTCTGCCTAGTCAGTATGAAGAGACATTACCATTGTGTTGACTGAAAAGTGGCCATATTAAATTGACCATTACAGATATATCAGATTTTTTGGACTCACAAGTTAAAAGAGCATTTGCTGGAACAGAGTTTGCTGGCACAGACTAGCAATGCATTCATGATTACATTTTTTCCGTTACTCTTCATAACTCTCTTTTTGAGATAAACTCTGACTTAAAACTGGATTGTTAGTTCAAGCACAGAAAAAAACAATATACATACATTAACATATATAGATAGATGGATGGATATAAAAATAAGGAAACAATTCAACTGATATACAGAGAGAGAGGGAAGTTAATTGTGCTTAAAGTTTGCATTGGAAAAAAATGAAATAACAGACCACACAAAGAAGGTTAAATTATGAGACTGTAGAGTTTCTTAAGGGACCCATAATCCTGTCAGTTTAACACTGGATGTCATTTATTTTGTATGACTTTAACCAGATGTAGCTTGAAGCTATTTACAGTTCTGTCCAAACAGCTGCCAAATAGTGTAAACCAAATGCTATCTTGACAGCTGTATTAGTTCAGACAATCTTGCAGTCTCAGGCTTGCCTATAAACATATTAATAAACACACATTTTTGTGTGTGTGTGTGTTTGAGATACCACTCATCTTCTTAGCATAAGAAATTTGGACAAAGCCAGAAATAATGGAGGAACAAAGGTCCAAAAATAGGGACACATTTTAAAATATTTTTCTTATAAACTTAGAAAGCTGGTAGAATAAAATGTTTTGTTCTAGTATACATTTTCTGAATGATATGAAATGTGAAAATTAAATGTCTGTCATTAATTAGTGGCTTCAGTTTTCAATGATTTGCCAAATAATTACAAATTGTATACGGAACAAGACAAAAATATGAGGGAAAGTTGTTGACATTGTGCAAAAATCTGGACAGATGAGAGTGTTTCTGCGTGACTTGTCTTTTGCAATAAACTGCAATGCAATATGTCGTACCTCCAGTTATGTACCCCACTTCAACAGCACCATGTTGCTCCACTCAGAAAACTTATTTTACAGTACAGCCAAAGACATGCCTATGTTGTTAAACTTGTTAAACTCTGTGTTTTGTTTGATAAAATGCAGATCTGAATGTCACTGCAACAATCAGATATGTACTGTAATGCAACATGTTGTTTTGTGTGATTATTTTAAAGCACATGTGCACACACACACACACACACACACACACACACACACACACATCATGCACACCGACTCAAAGTCATACTCACATATACACCATAGATCTCAACCTCCCATCTCCAAAATGAGGAACACTATCCCTCAAAATGTGGAACAAATGGGGAAAATGTGGAACATATAGTAAGAGCTTTCTGACAACTTCAACTAGGAAGGTCATGTGAAGGTTAAACTATGCTGGTTTTACTTATAAAATAGGTCTTTATATGAATTAATATGATTAATTTCTGTTTATCATTAAAATCAGTTCAAAAATTCTCAACACTGGATGTGTGACAGACCCTTTAAATGTGGAACGTAAAGGAACGCAAAGATATTAATACCCCAAATGAGGTATGTTCCTCATAATGAGGTACACTTGAAAGGTATAAGATACACAAACACAGACAGAAGCACACACATATAGATTAATCTATAATCAAACCATGTAAGATAAGTAATATGTGAACTATATAACTAAAAATGATCAAGGAAATGGAATATTTTGTTTTCTAAAAAACATAATAGCAAGAAAAGAAAAATCTTTTACAATTACAAAGCAATATACTAAAAGTCTCAGACGTAGAGTGGGGACTAGATAATAGAAGTTAAGGATCTCAATTTTTGCAATATTCTTTAAGCTTGTTTGCATGATGCAGTGCAATGCACAGCTCTGCTGAAACATGCTTAATGAATGTAACCTGCAATTAATATGATTTGCTTAAACTAACTGTTTTAATTAACAGTTATGTGGCATGGTAGGTTAATGCAGCACACTACAGGTGCAATGGCCATGGATTCGAAACAGGGGCAGGTGTTTATTTTGTTCATGTTTATTATTTAAAACACATATATCAATATAGCTCCATTTAGCATAGCACTGTGATGCAGCTCGCAGTGCACCATTGGGTTAAAAAAAAATAAAAAAAAAGAAAAATGGCGAGATAAGAAAGTGGTGAAATTGGCTGCAAGCAGGGAGAAAAACATAGTGAAAGACAGGTAGGTATGCGAAGGAAGGGTGTAGGAAAGAACCACACATATCTATTTCTTGTACAGCAACAACTGTGCACTTTGGCAGAATTTGTAGATGACTTTGGATTCTAACTCCCAGAGAGAGGGGTGATAACAACATAATTGCATTGTTAAGCCAATTGGACCAACTTGTATGCATCCAGTGGACACATGCAAATTGGAAAGCTATATATGGGACAATTTTTTTTTTGGGACAGGTGCCCATTTTTTTAAGGTGAGAGTGGAATGCTAGGGAAGGGACATAGGCACATTTGGGGGGTAAGTTGTGTAGGTAAGGAAGCTTTTGCAGACAAGACAGACAGGACAGCAGACTGAGTGGTGTGTGACACAAGATGGGGGTACACACCTTGGATGGGGAGGGTGTTGTGGAATCTCAGTCCAATACTTCTCCACAAGGTAGCAGCATGACTCACATCCCCAACCATGGTACTGTCAGCACTGCTCTGACACTGCCCTGAGGGTGGCAGTGGTGGAAGCCGGGCTCTGGGGTGAACCTGCCCCACCAGGGTGGCCAGCATGCTCTCCATCTGGTGCAGGTATCATCCAAACCTATGGAAGATGATTCTGTAAACCAAACCCAGCAGTTCATCATGGGTAACAACGCCCCCTCCACCACCACTCCCAGAGGGGACCCGGCCTCATCCCACGGGGTGGTACTACCCAACACTGCAGGTAGTTCAGGGGCAACAGAGGGGGCACTACTAGCCTGGGTTCCAGATGTGCTGGGACCCACTGCACGACTGGAGGAGGCAAGGTAGGAGGATCACAAGGAACAGGCCGAACTTGACACACTGTAGTAAAATAGTTATAACAATAAGTTAAAGTTAGAATTAACCAAACCAATGTTAGTACTAACAGAATGGAACATAATAATATTTATTAATCCAAATACATATTAAGGTATATTATGTGCAACAGAACATTATGTAACATAACAGTAAGTATGTTAACAGCAAACCAGTATGAATTAAACCACAAGGCCAGTAAAACAGTTAGTGTAACAAAATATGTTAATAGCAAATAATAATAATAAATAACAATAATAAATTAAAGAAAATAAGGGGTGGGGAGAGAGAGAGAAAACACACCATTTGTTACCTTGCAGGTAATATTACTACACAGAGTACAACTACAAACTTCTACAGGTGTGCAGTGTCAGTTGTGAGTACAGGGTCTACAATTCTTCTATAGCTGATGTAGCACATACATGTCTCTGAAGCTGTTATCATGGGACAGTATGGGCCAAGAAGTAACAAATGCAGGTACTCAACTACACAAAACAGTTTCACATAATGTGGACTTACATAAATGCCAAGGTGTTATGTAAATGGATTTGAAAATATATAGCATTGCAGGTAATCATTTATGTGGTATTAATGGAACAGCAGATTAGGCAGTTGTAATTACATTACACCAAATCATGACAGTCAAGAGGCATGTTTGTGTACACCAAGTAAACTAGACAGGTATCATGCCTTAGTTGGCAGGCATGGCTGTAGAACCCAATAGCTATGACTGCAGGGGACATCTGCAAATAATGTAACAACTGATTGCAGCAACTTAGAGCAGACATGCAATAACTACAGCCCTATTGCAAATATTACAACAGACTTATTTAGGAAACCACAATGCTGCTTAACACATTATTGGTATTGCTGATAATTCTCTTGTTTATTGAAATACAGTTGTTCTTGTTCATTTATTGCACTACAGTTCTAATTGCCCATTATTGCACTATATTTCTAATTGCACAGATATTTTACTAAAGTTTTTTATTGTTTATTCTTTATTGCAGTACGTTTTTTTATTCTTTATTGCATATTGCACTACAGGTAGCATAATATATCCATACATACTGCACTCACAGTGCAACCTGGCCAGGTGCCCAGCATTGTAATTAATAATGCAAGTCCTCTCAGCTGCAGCTGTTGGGAGAGAAGCACACCATTATGCATACCAGTTTGGCACACATACAGCTTACATTTTGGTAAAACAGTGGAAAAAATACTTACATATTTTTGGGGCATGTCCAGCCCAGCATCTTTGACCCAGGTTTCAAACGTTCCCCTCTTTCACCATTTCAGGTCATCATAGTGGTGACAACACTGCTCACCAGTGCTGGGGATACCAGTAGTACTGGTAAGAGCCATGGCCAACCAATCTCAGACCTCAGCCTTACACTCTGAGCCCTGGTAACCACCCTGCAGTAGCCTAGGTTCATAATTCCATATGAAAAGCACAACAAAAACTCTGGACTCCTGCACACCCCATCTCTGCACCCGAAAGCACACACGCTATTCAACACTACCTGGCATATCGTCAGATAAGCAGACTCCAACAAATGGTGCAGTATTTCCCCCAATTGGCCTTAATTTAGGCTATTTTCCCAAACTTACACATCATTTAGCAACATTCAAAAAAGCACCGCAGTGCTTAGCATCACACAAACCAGCTAAGCATCATGAAAACTCGCACAACCATGGTTTTAGTGAAACTTAACAATGCGCAAACAATATTAGTTAACCATGTTTAAGCAGTGCTTAGCACAGCACAGTTCTCCCAATGGTAAAATTATTGATTTTAATTTAAAAGATATTTTATGTTGCATTCGACAAATGATATGTGTGCTAGGGATTCGAACCCAGGACTATGGAACTGTAGACTGTCATTCTACCCATTTAGCTACATTGATAATATATAAAGTAGTATACCTTCACATACACTGTTAAGCAATCACAGCGGGCCATGCAAACGGGCTTAAACAAGTGTACACAAATGCAGAAATAAATAATAAATTACATCTGGATTTTATTTTTAGATGTCTGGCAGGTGTCTATTGTGTATGTGTAAGTGCAGCTTTGCATTGGTGTGCTTAGCACTGCACCATGCAAAAAAAATAAAATAAAAAGAACCCCACAGTAATCATAAGTAATTACATCCAGTTTCTATTTTTAGATTTCTGGAAGGTATCAGCTGTCTATGTATAAGCACGGCTTGGCATTGCATTTATTAAATGGCCATTTAAAAAAAAAAATGTATATATATATATATATATATATATATATATATATATATATATATACATCATATACCAAACACGATGCATGGCGAAAAAATGCCCCGAACTCCAACATTAAGAACTATGTAATGGCAAATCCAGCATAAATATCCATCAACTACTAGGAAAGAAACAGAAAGTCCAGGAATAGTTGCATAGCCCAACTTTAATGGCTGATAGGTCAAACCACCTCACAAGCAAACCAGTTTTTGCCTTAGCGTCATCAGTGCATGTGTTGGAAGGTACCCTCCCCTTTATTTATACACAATCGTTTAAAGCAACAGTCTGTCCCCTATCACAGATACATCTACATCACATAAAATAAATTTGTTAAATGACCTTGCGTATGTAAGTGTATGATATCCATTATTTGATCACATGTGTAACTGAATGGGTAGTCTATATGGCAGTTTGCCAATGTGGCTCCTTCTATATAGGGCAAACATCTTTTAGTTTTACAAACTGAAGACACAAACTCTTTAAAAACAAAGAAAACACTAAGCAAGGAAGCGGAGCCTTTCACAGTTTAATGTAAACGCTTTCATCTTGAGCAATGTCAAGACTTCATCAGATAAACACTCAAGTTTCAGGATACATTTTTTAAAAAGACCACAAGGTCTGACATCGGTAATTCAATTAACCTTTAAAGACATATCCACTCTAATATAAAAACATATAATACTATATATAAAAATACATATATGGACATATATATAAAATAAAATAAATATATGTATATATATATATATATATATATATATATATATATATATATATATATATATATATATATAGTTATATATACACACATATAACTTTTAAACATTTAAACACCTGCCCCCTATCTATACTTATAAATGTGGGGCCTGTGAGTATTGTAAGTTTATTATAGATACTCCCTCAGTTTCACTTGGACCTAACCAAATAGAGGTTAATTTTGTGGCAGGTACATGTACCTCTCAAGGTTTGGTATATTTAGATGTATGTCAGACATGTGGTCATTTTTACGTCGGAAAAACAGAAAAGCGTTTGAGTAGGAGTATTTATGAGCACATGTACAACATTTCGAAAAAGGATGACAATAGTGCCTTATATAAACATTTTAAGGCTAATAATGTGGACCACTGTTTTAGATTTGGCATTCTGGAAATTGTAAGTAGGAATTTTAGGGGGGGTGACTGGGGTAACCAGTTGCTTCGGGCAGAGGTTAGATGGCAGTTAAGGTTAAATGCCACAGTTTTACCAGGTTTAAATGAACATATTAGTTTAAAACCTGAATTGAGGCACAGAGCAACACAATTTTGATTAATTATTTTAATGTACTAATATTTCATACTCTGACAACTTTACTTTTAAAATTGGTTTTAGAAAATGTAGCTCATATAAAAAGTTGATAAGAAAATAACTATATATTAGAAAAACTGTTTTTATATGATGAGTTTTAAGTTTTCAGGTTTTTGGAAAAAACACTGTCACTTTAATTATTAATTGTTTTTTCTTAATTGATGTATTAGGTATATATATATAAATGGTTTCAGTATCCATTATTAACTGTTTTGATGAAGTCTATCGACAAAAGTGCTTGACCTGTTTTGTGGATTATTCCTACACAGTGGATTATTGATCTGCTTTTGTGGATTAAATTTTGCACAGTCAAAAATTTTATGTGGATTGAATAAAGGTGTTTTTTTACTTGTGGTCGTAGGTTATTGGCTCAAGGAGTGGTTCGTTGAACATATAAAAAAAACACTTTATACATTTAATACACAAACTATTAATACACAGCACATTTAACCAGTAGCAGAGAACATTACAGAGAGTCTCACTATGTACATAACATCTGACCAGTCTCTACACGTCTGCCTACATGGATTCCGTATCCCTGTTACTATGCTCTCCCTCAGCTGCACACCATTATTAATATGCATAACATGCTGCAAAGGGGGAACCATGGCCGTGTACATGGTTATATTCCTTGTAGGTTCTACACGGACCCTACATGGAGTTTATTAAATCCTGAGGCATGTCAAGTTCAGTAAGACTAAATGAGAAGACATTGCATTAAATAGGGCTAGAGTCAATATTTTAAGAGTAGGTTCATAGGTTCATACTAGGCTATCTGCCCTGGGGCATTTATAAGCCTAGTCCGATTGTGTTTGGCTTATGCCACCCCTTGATTTGAGTATACTGTGCCCTTTTTAAAGTTTAGTTTACTGTGCCTCTGTCTAATACTGACACAGAAGTAATCCCCAGGACAAACCTATGATCCCCCATCCACTCATCAAGATTCTTCTTGAAGAGAGTCAGTGAGGTGCTCTGCCTAACATGAGTTGGAATTCTATTCCAGAGCGAAGGGAGCCTCTGGGTTATGAATCTGTCCCCCCAGCATGTTCTATTTATTTCTGTGCTGAGGTTCAAGTCCCTCGAGCGTGTGGCTCTAAGTGATTTAGATTTACTGAGGTGGAGCATGTCCATTAATTCTGGGTTGGACATAGCTTTATATGTCAGGCATAGATCACCTCGAAGTAGGCGGTATGCAACTGAGCAGAGCTGGAGTTTTTTTAACCGAGCAGCATATGGCATCTGTTTGAGTCCCTTGATCCTCCTGGTGAGGTACTTTTGGGGTCTTTCTAATTGCTGCAGGTGTCGGGTAAGGTACATCCCAAAGGGGGCATTGTATTCTATGATGGGCCTGATGAGGGATGACTAAAGGGGCATGATTACCTCTCTTGATCTAGATTTGAATCCTTTCATGATGAGGTGGGCTCACTGGGCTATGTAGAAGGTCTTTCTAACCACTTTGGCAATGTGGTTGTCAAAGGAGAGATTGCTATAAACTTGGGTCCACAGATCCCTAATTACTTTCTCTGTACTTAATGGGTTACCACCTATGTGGTAATTTGTGGGCACATTGTTTTTGCCAAATGGTATGACTATACACTTTTTGGCATTTAGCTTTAGACCATGGCTCTGGCACGAGTTATCCGTCTCTGCAAGACCTTTTTGAAGGATGTTTGTGTCAGCTGGAGAGTCGATTATGGCACCCAGTTTGCAGTCATCTGAGAACTTGGTGAGCCATAGTCCTCCCACGTTGGCCTGTACCACAGAAAAGTAAATACCGAACAAGAGAGGTCCCAGGACAGAACCTTGTGGGATGCCACTTGTGACCGGTTTCGAGTCTGACATGGCTCCAGCAACTCTGACTCTGTGGGTTCTGTCTTTGAGCCAGTTTGCGACCCATCTTGTCACATAGGGGTTTATATTTAGGCTGGATAGCTTATCTATGATGCCTGGGTGGGGTATTGTGTCAAATGCCTTTGCGAGGTCCAAATAAGCTGTGTGGACTACCTTCCCTTCATCTATGGCCTTGGTGACTGTTTCGAAGAAGTCGACCAGGTTCAAAAGGCAGGATCTGCCCTTGACGAAGCCAAATTGGGTAGGATCTAGTGTCTGTATGTCCCCAATGTCTTTGTTTATGAGTTCCATGATGATCCTCTCCATAGCCTTGGAGACTAGGCTAGTCAGGCTTATGGGGCGATAGTTTCCAGGGTCCGTAGAGGTGCCACCTTTGTGGAGTGGGACCGCTGTTGCTGTACGCCATTCTTTGGGCACATATCCTGTAGTGAGGCTGAGATTGTACAGCAGTTTTACTTGAGGGAATAGTTCTTCTTGGAGTTCATGTAGGATGCAACCAGGGATGCCATCTGGTCCCATGGAAGCAGTGTTTTTTGCTTTGGAGAGGGCAGCCTTCACCTGAGCATCAGAGATGTTTGGGAGGCTGAACTTTGCCGGCATAGATACTTGCTCTTTTGGGGGGGAGGGGGTGGAGAAGTTTGCACTGAACCTGTCTGCCAGGATATTGGCAATGTCTGTGGGTTCAGTGTATTTTTTGTCATTTAGAATCAACTCAGAACAAGTCTGGGAGTTGCATCCCAGGTTCCTAACATAACTGAAAAAAGCCTTATGATTGTCTTTAGTGTCCTGTGCAATTTTTCTCTCAAGGCTGGCCTTGGAGGATTTTATGAGAGATCGTAATTTTTTGCTAGTACTGATCAGAGATGCCTTCCCTTTTAGGAATTTTGCTCTATCATATAGTAGCTTCCTCCTTCTGTTGTACAGTTTATTTATGGCTGGGGCCCACCAGACTAGATGCCTGCCTTTGGATGATTGGGTCTTGATTTTGTTTGGGATAGCATGATCCATGCATCCCTGGAGATGTCCGTAGAATGCGTTTATATAGGATTCTGCAGTTTGGGCCGTAGTTTCCACTGGCCCTGAGGCCTTGAAGGATTCCACTTCGGTTTTGAGAAGTGTGAAGTTCGCTTTTGAGAAGTTTTTCACTGTGTTTTTTTTGGGCTGGGGGTGGGGTCTGGATGTGGATATCCAGTGAAATTAATTTATGGTCTGATCGTACCAATGAGGGATATACTTCTGGTATGGAGCATAGAGTCCCCTTGTTGGTAATGATCAGGTCTAGTATGTTTTCCCCTCTTGTGGGAGTGGTGACTAGTTGTTCCATAGCATTTGAGTTTATAAATTCCAGGAACCTTTGGGCTAAGGTGCTGGGGCTTGAGTAATGCTCCCAGTCTATGTTTGGATAGTTGAAGTCGCCCAATATAATGGTGTTCGGAGAGATCTTCATGTTCTCCAATGTTTTCAGGAAAGCCGAGTGGGATTCCTGACTTTGAGAGAGTGGTCTGTAGGATGCTATAAACTGAAAAGCAGTCTTGCCCTCTGTCAGTTGCACATGGATGGTCTCCGATACTTCTTGCAATGCCACTAACCTGGAGGTGTGGATATCCTTGATAAATATGGAAACTCCCCCTCCTTTTGTGGTTTGGTCTGGGTTTTGGGGCCAAAAAGCATGATATGAGGTATAACCTGGTATTGCTGGGGTGCTCTCCGGAGCCTTGAACCAGGTTTCTGTCACTGCACAGATATCGATGTTCTCCATACTGAGGAGAGCTTTGAGTGCATGCATATTGAGGTTAAGACTTCTGGCATTTAGCAGCATTACTCTTAGTTTCTTGTTCCTTGTGCTGTCTATGGAGGTGGGTTTGAGTTTTGAGCCTTGCCTAAAAATGGCACTATGGGGGTGGCAAGAGCCTTTGCCAATATCCGAAAGCCCAGGGGTGACAGGTGCAAGCCGTCCCTAGCGAAGCAACATGGCTTGTCGAGCATGTCATCCCAGGCTGACAGACACTGGATCCCCTTTGAATGACACCAAAATTTTAGCCAATTGTTAAAATCGATCATTCAGTAGAAGAGGAAACTCAGAAACAAAAGAGATCTACTTCATACCCTTACCTTGAATTAAGAAATAAGCTACTATATGGGGTAGTCAAAGACAAAGGAAAAATATTAGTTCATTTTTTAACATCCAATGTGTTTTAGAACACTTGCACTCAAGTTAGCACACAGCTACATTTCTGGAGATCCTTTAAGAAGTTATAACACAAAAGTTATGATATTAGCTAGATTTACTATAGTGAAATAACTATAATTTTTTGTTCATCTTTCCCGAATATCAAAGGACAGCAGCCCAACTAGGGTTTAAAACTCTTTTGATACCTTTACCTATCTGAAAATTTCATTTGAAAGAGTAATAATAGACATTGTAGGTCCACATGTAAAATTGAATAAGGGCCACCAGTGTATCCAGCTAATGAATGATTATGAAACAAACTTTACTGAGGCAGTGCCCCAACAAAGAACTAATGCAAAGACCATAGCAAAACAAGCACTACTACTTTTTTTCCTGCAGTAGTCATTCTCCAAAAATGTCTTAGTGACTAAGGCATCTTTACATATCTAGAGTAGTGCATGATCTTTGTCAATTATTTTAAGTAAAAAATGGACATCTGTACACCACCCACAGACAGATGATGTAGGACACTGGCAGTTATCACAGATTATTTAGAATGATAACTGTTAACAAGCCGTGTCCTGTGGTCCAGGTTTGATTCCTGGTTTTGAATAAGTTCCTTAACAAGACATTGCTCTTGTGCAATTGGGAAACCATGCTATGCTATTCAAAGGTATACATGACTAACAGTTGTGTTATAAAATGCTACAAAATGGATGGGAGAATTGTAATCAACTACTTCTATCACCCCAAAGTCTCAGCTGGATTTATACAATCTGAACTGCTTTATGCCAGTCATCCCTGAGGTTTGCTACAGCAAAATAAAGATTGTAGGGGGAAAGCTCTCCCTTTAAAGGTGTGACAGGGCTTTTCATAGATCTTCAGTAAAGTTTAAGGGCTATAATGCTTATAGTAAAGGACTTTTGGAGAGAAAACAAGAGACAAAAAAGAGAGCATAAACCAAAAATTCTCCTTGGAGAGAATTCAACCAATGAATAAAGAACTTAAGGTAGCACCCATTGATTAAATAATCTTACTTGTAAAATAGTAAGGAACTTTGGAAAACTTAAAAAATAGACATGAGAAACTAGGAAAGAGGAAAGCAGAGAAGATATACTGTACACCATAAATGTTCTGTAAACTTGTAGAGAAACTCACATCTCTGAATTCTGCTTGTTGTGCATATGCATGCTTTGCAGAGGACATAAGGGTCTCTCAGACCACATCCTAAATTCAGACTAGATGAAACATTATGAAAATCTCAGAAAAAGTAAGAAAGAAAACCTCTAGTAAGGAATATTGAGATATATATTTAAAGTTACCTGACAAATCCATTTTAATTCAGCTCAACACAGAAACCATTCTTGGTGAAAAAAAAATGAAACAGTTCCAGACAACCAAATCCCAATGCAATACATTTAAAACAATCTACAGAAAATGTGGTAGAATCAAAGAGTGATTATAATAACCATATTGTACTGGTCCACAATCCTTATGATTGTATAAGGCTTTCCAACAATTTCAGAAGTTTAAATAGCATATTGAAATTTGATTCATATATTGTGTCTTGAGTTGGCAAATTGATTGCAAATTTGGAAAAGGCTAGTTTTTGCAATTTTAGATCTAATCAGAGGTTGTTGGCAAATTCTACTAGCTTCAGACAGTATGAAAAGTGTCATTTTCCATACCAGATGAACCATCCCACTACAGAGTCCTGCTGCTTGGTCACCTCAGTGCACCTGCAAAATTACAGAGTTGCTGGATACAGTTATTTGATCTCATACCAGATATTCAGCCTACCAGGTAGAAATATTTTCTGAAGTTAATGAAATAATTTCTCTATAGTTTTAACCATTTTTGATTTCTTGTGTCAGCTAAGTGAAATGCATGGTAGAAGCCTATGTACTGGTAAGCACAAAGGCTGAGGGATAGTGAAACCACAGGCTACGAATATTTAAACAGTAAAATAGAGGCCATAAGAAACAGATTAAAGCATTTTTATGCCTGGCTAGCTGTAAAAATAAATATATTCCTAATTTTGATAACAGTTCTTGCTCTGTCCAAGGGTAACACTCTTGAAGATTAAATGGACAGTTTAAGGAAAACAAGACTATAGACAACAAAAATGTGTACGATGTTTAGAACTAATGCTACTAGGTCCAGACCTTTCCAGGCAATTCTTAGTGTACACAAATACCTATGAGATACGTAAAGTGGCAGTCTTGTCTCTGAGTATAGAGAGGGATGAGCAGGCTATTTCTTATAAAAGTAGAAACCTCAATAATGCTGATACACATTATTCTCCTACATAGAGAGAAGGGAAAAGTCTTGGTATAAAATGAGCTTTCAAAACAGTAAACAACTGTAAATGGACAGGTAATTTATATTAGCCATTGATCATATCCTTCAACAATGGTCCTACACTTAGAGTTTGAAAACCAAAATAATTCAGATAGAGTTCAATCAACCCTTCAACCTTGTAGTTTGAAAATCAGTCATTATCCAGGAAACAGTCCCTTGAAAGCAGATGAGCTGTTTTAGACTTACATCCTATTCCCAGGTGACAGTTAAAATCAGTGGTTCTTTTATGGGGGTTGTCATATGGTGTAATAATTGCTGTGCATGTGAAGCACAATGTTCATTGCTGTGTTATGTCTGCCTAGTCAGTATGAAGAGACATTACCATTGTGTTGACTGAAAAGTGGCCATATTAAATTGACCATTACAGATATATCAGATTTTCTGGACTCACAAGTTAAAAGAGCATTTGCTGGAACAGAGTTTGCTGGCACAGACTAGCAATACATTCATGATTACATTTTTTCCGTTACTCTTCATAACTCTCTTTTTGAGATAAACTCTGACTTAAAACTGAATTGTTAGTTCAAGCACAGAAAAAAACAATATACATACACTAACATATATAGATAGATGGATGGATATAAAAATAAGGAAACAATTCAATTGATATACAGAGAGAGAGGGAAGTTTATTGTGCTTAAAGTTTGCATTGGAAAAAAATGAAATAACAGACCACACAAAGAAGGTTAAATTATGAGACTGTAGAGTTTTTTAAGGGACCCATAATCCTGTCAGTTTAACACTGGATGTCATTTATTTTGTATGACTTTAACCAGATGTAGCTTGAAGCTATTTACAGTTCTGTCCAAACAGCTGCCAAATAGTGTAAACCAAATGCTATCTTGACAGCTGTATTAGTTCAGACAATCTTGCAGTCTCAGGCTTGCCTATAAACATATTAATAAACACACATTTTTGTGTGTGTGTGTGTTTGAGATACCACTCATCTTCTTAGCATAAGAAATTTGGACAAAGCCAGAAATAATGGAGGAACAAAGGTCCAAAAATAGGGACACATTTTAAAATATTTTTCTTATAAACTTAGAAAGCTGGTAGAATAAAATGTTTGTTCTAGTATACATTTTCTGAATGATATGAAATGTGAAAATTAAATGTCTGTCATTAATTAGTGGCTTCAGTTTTCAATGATTTGCCAAATAATTACAAATTGTATACGGAACAAGACAAAAATATGAGGGAAAGTTGTTGACATTGTGCAAAAATCTGGACAGATGAGAGTGTTTCTCGTGACTTGTCTTTTGCAATAAACTGCAATGCAATATGTCGTACCTCCAGTTATGTACCCCACTTCAACAGCACCATGTTGCTCCACTCAGAAAACTTATTTTACAGTACAGCCAAAGACATGCCTATGTTGTTAAACTTGTTAAACTCTGTGTTTTGTTTGATAAAATGCAGATCTGAATGTCACTGCAACAATCAGATATGTACTGTAATGCAACATGTTGTTTTGTGTGATTATTTTAAAGCACATGTGCACACACACACACACACACACACACACACACACACACATCATGCACACCGACTCAAAGTCATACTCACATATACACCATAGATCTCAACCTCCCATCTCCAAAATGAGGAACACTATCCCTCAAAATGTGGAACAAATGGGGAAAATGTGGAACATATAGTAAGAGCTTTCTGACAACTTCAACTAGGAAGGTCATGTGAAGGTTAAACTATGCTGGTTTTACTTATAAAATAGGTCTTTATATGAATTAATATGATTAATTTCTGTTTATCATTAAAATCAGTTCAAAAAATCTCAACACTGGATGTGTGACAGACCCTTTAAATGTGGAACGTAAAGGAACGCAAAGATATTAATATCCCAAATGAGGTATGTTCCTCATAATGAGGTACACTTGAAAGGTATAAGATACACAAACACAGACAGAAGCACACACATATAGATTCATCTATAATCAAACCATGTAAGATAAGTAATATGTGAACTATATAACTAAAAAAGATCAAGAAAATTGAATATTTTGTTTTCTAAAAAACATAATAGCAAGAAAAGAAAAATCTTTTACAATTACAAAGCAATATACTAAAAGTCTCAGACGTAGAGTGGGGACTAGATAATAGAAGTTAAGGATATATATATATATGGGTCTAGGTTAGAAGATCGACAGCCGATATAACCGACAACGGATTAGTGGGCGCCAGATGATCGACACTCGGAAGACCGACGCTACGGATGAACACGCCGATGCCAAGGATAGTGAGTTGGATAGAAGGCTGTGTGAGTATGCAGTGGTGACGGTTGTTAGGGTGCGAGTAAGGTAAGTGTGGATAGTGACAGTCTGTGGGGATAGGGGTGGGTTAAGTGAGTTAGGGTTAGGGCGCGGGTTAGGTAAGTGTGCGGTAGTGGTATTTTTTGGGTTAGGGGTGGGTTAAGTGAGTTAGGGTTAGGGCGTGGGTTAGGTAAGTGTGCGGTAGTGGCAGTTTTTTGGGTTAGGGGCGGGTTAAGTGAGTTAGGGTTAGGGCGCGGGTTATGTAAGTGTGCGGTAGTGGTATTTTTTGGGTTAGGGGTGGGTTAAGTGAGTTAGGGTTAGGGCGCGGGTTAGCTGAGTGTGCGATAGTGACGGACCTTAGGGTAAGGGTTTGGGTTAGGGTTGTACATAGTTGTGTGTGTGAGGTTTAGTGTGGGTTTGTGAGGATTTTGGTGTGCTTGTGTTCTGTGTGTGGTTTTTGGATAAGGGGATGTGTTTTGTTAGTTGATTGTTGTTATTGTGGTGTGTGCAGTGTATAGGGTTTTGTGTTTGTGGACCGTCGGTTACTTGTTTGTCGGGCATGTGAGGTGTCGTGTTTATGGTTTGTCGATAATGTGGTGTCGATGTTTCTGTTGTCGGTGAAAGTGGCTGTTGATCTTATGACCTAGAACCATATATATATATATATATATATATATATATATATATATATATATATATATATATCTATATATATGTATTATGGATGTGAACTGACAGATTTGACAAAAGAAAATGAATCGGCACTACTCAACTTAATAACAGTTGTTAATAAAATAATTGCGACAGAGTAGAAATCTAAAACTGAACTAACTACTGTTGATGAATTACATTTATAGATTATGTTTAAAAGAGGAAAATTAGAACTGCTAAAGAATGACTAAATAAACAGATAAATAAATAGTGTACTATTTTCATACACTTGTTCTTCTCAACCATCAATCCTCCCCTATCCTGTTTAAACATGTTCATCCCCCCAACACACATACCCATCACAAGAGAAAGAGTTGCCCTATGTGGCTGTAATCCCATGTAGCTACATGGGGGTTAGTTTTTGACCTTGCTTGAATCCTGGAAGCATAGACACATACAATAGGGCATATCCCCCACCCTTTCTGGGAGATGTGTGACCTACTTCATTAAGGTGTTCACTATGCTTTTTCCATCCAGGTTCATGCTCCTGTGAATCTTTGATTAAGGCTACTACGTATGAGGATTGGTAAACAAATGATCAGCTTAGGCCCATTGCATTGTCACCCTGTCACCAGGTGATTGTGGCATTAGATGTCCCTTGTGTACTCTATCCTCTTCATGTTAGATATGCCTATCATGCTCACACCAGCTTAACAGTCAGCAATTTGCTAATCAAAACTGGGTTACTTAGTCAAAATCAGTTCTCCTTCCTTCCACTCTGGTAAATTTGTTTCTAGATTTGTATTTTATGATATACTTATAAAGCATTGTAAAGAATCATTATAATATAATTATAATTTAATATATTATAATAATATTATTATATTATAATTGTCTGGTAGTTGGCTTAGAGGATTAAGGAGCAGTTAATAAGCTGTTTCCAATGGTGCAAGGTTTCATTCCCTCAGTCTGCACTGACTAGCTATGTGACGCTAAGCAAGTCACTTAACCAAACACTGTTTGTGGGCTATATGTAAAAAAGGTCCATGAAGATTGGTGCTCTAGCCCAGAAAACAAATAAAAATAAAGTTAAATAAAATAACTAATACTTAAATATAAAGAATGGATCTTGGTAAATACAATAATCTGTACAATTCTGTCTTCATTAAATAAAAACACTTTCAGTTAACCTGACAGTTGTTTTATCAAAAAGGACTGGAACCATAACTAAGCTACACTGTCTGCCCAAAATGGAACACAGAAAAAAAATGGTGGAATGCATGACTTCAGAAATTACCAAGGGAATGATGTTTGCCAGATAGAGCAGTAATAATGGTCTGTACCAGTACAAATGCCAGGTGTCCATAATGAAAAATCAGTGAGTACAGTTATGTGTTATTTTTACTGCTTCATGTATTTCTATGTTTAAAGTGGATTTCAGGTTTGTTTGTAATACATTTAATGTGTTATGCTGTTCCTTTTCAGTAAGATATGCAACTTGGAGAATACACATGTACTTCTTTTTTGTATGTGTCTGTGTTTTATTGTTGTGCTGCTTATTTTTCCAATCTCTTTATTTAATTATTCATAACTTGTTCTATACAACAGATAAACTTATAGATATTAGTGACTGAACATACATAGAGATAAATAATATGGAAAAAGCAATTTTAAACAACAAAATAATAGTAACAAAAACTATATACAAAGGACTGAGTGCCAATGACTCTTTCCAGTCAAAATTAAAATAGAATACAGTTGTAAAGTTTTTCCCAGTGTTGTTTAAAATAAAATTATCTACTACTTAGATATTAATAATTTATGTACTGATAAATGCTTTACTGCCTTTTGTTTAGATTTATGCTATATCATTTTTGTTCTGGCAAGCCAATTTTGAGTGATATAAAGTTTAACCAATGAAAAAAGTATAATTGGTACATGTAAATCAAATTATGTTTAACCAGGAGGGGATATATGTATTAATACAAATTCCTAGGATAAAGTAGATTTTTCTTATCCCATTCTTTCCAGCTTGACTTTAAGAGAACAGCAACATTTATATGAGCATTTGCAACTCAAAAATATGAAAGATGCCTGTTTTTTATGGCTGCAAATTGAATATCCAGGAGATAATGTAGGGAATAATGTATTAATTCTTTCAGGGAGTCATATAGGCATTATTTAGTATCATTAGTTGAGTATAAGCAATTTTATAAAAGGTATTAATTTTTATGATAATTGAATAGAGTGAGAAATTTGATTAAATGAAATTGAAGGGTTTAATTCATTCCAATATTTAGAATAAATAATAGGAATTTTGATATTTAATAGAAATAATTATTTTATATATATATATATATATATGTAATATTTTCTTTTTGAAAGTAAATGCTGACCATAATAATTTGCATACATTTGTATAATGTTCTTTGATTGTTGCATTGCCTAAGAGTTTATAAACAAACTCTTTAATTTATCTTAATATGATAAAATAAATTTAGGTAGTTTAAGAGCAATTCTCTTTTCTTCAATCAAAGATTTTTTTATAATTGAGGAAGTCAAATATAATTTTATCTTTAAGCAGGGTGTAATCTGTTAAATTTAACATCAGGTTATTTAACTTTATATTAGGATTGAGATGCAATGGCTTAAAATAACATAATTGATTGTTTTAAATCAAGGGTAGTCAACAAATCTTGAAAAATTCTAATGAAATGATTCAGAAATGTATAGATTTTAACAAATGTTAAGGTTATTTTTATTTAGTAAATGTAATGCTATGGGATTGCACACAAAGTTATTCCACAATTTCACAAATAATGGAGTCCATTTGTCTTGATATTGGTTAAATTCTGCAGTTGCTATCAGCTTCCCTGTATTACTCATATCATAATAACTTTTAAAATCTGGTATGGCTAATCCACCAATATTTTTAGGATATGTGAGGTTTTGATAACTGATCCTAATTGATTTTAGAAACCAAAGAAACTTTGATATACTAGTAGAAATAATCTTAAAAATAGTTTGGATTTTAATATTTGATGCATTAAACTGGAATAATAATCTAGGGAAGCTATTCATTTTAATAATAGTAACTTTGGATAAAAGAGAAAGATTAAGTTTGTTTAGGCTAAGGATATCCAGTTGTATAGTGTTCCAAACTTTTCTCAAATTCTCTTGGTCAAAAAGAATTTGATTGTGACAAAAGTTAATGCCCAAATAATTAACCAAATCACTTATTTTAATTTCTGTATCAGGAAAGTAACTAATCAGATTATATTTAGAGTTTAATGAAAAAAATAGAAGGTTTAATCATATTCACTTTATAGTTGGAGAACTTAGGGAAGGTATCAATAGACTGCAAGATTTTAGGTAAGCCAGCATTAGCTAAAGAAAAATAGACATTTAGATTATTAGCAAAAGCTGTTAGTGGTATCTGAGTATTGTAAATTTTGGGGCTATGGTGAAAAGTTATTTGTAGTATCAAAATAAATAATGGTTCTATATAAATATTAAATAGATAAAGAGATAATGGACACCCTTGTCTTGTTCCATTAATAATTTGTATAGACAAGAAAGAAGCTTTAGTTATATTTAATGTTGTATATGCAATAGTGTATAGAATTTTGATCAATTCAATAAAAGATTTTGGAATATTAAATTCTAACATTACAGAGAAAAGAAAGTCAAAATTAAGTCAATCAAAGTCCTTAGTGGCATCTAAATTTGAATTGTTATCATGTTTGGATAAAGTGATTAAAGTATTGACTGTAAGTGTATGATCATATGTTTGTCTATTTTGAATAAAACCAGATTGGTAATAAGAGCTTATCTTAGGAAGTATTTTTATAGTCTGTTTGCTAATAAAATTGCATACATTTTAATATCTCTATTTGTATTGGAGATCTGGCTATAATTTAAAGAATTTCTAGAATCAGATTTCTTCTTGGGGATGAATATTGTTTTAGAGTTATTTAAGTATAAATCTTTAATAACATTTTACTTAATATAAATGTGAACCAAGAAGCACACGAACCAAATAAAAACACGCTGCCCAAAGGTATCGACCCAAATCTGCACAATCCTCAAAAGAGAAGAAGTTCCACTGGAAACCAAATGTTAGAATGTTGAAATATTTAATCATGAACAGAGAACACAGCACAATACACCAGGGTTAAGCACTTTCTTCTAAAATTAGACTTCATCAGAACCCTGAACAGAGAGATAGAACTCACTTATATACAAAATTCAATTAAAATAGGCGCCAAAAATCTTAAAGCAACACACATAATTCTCACAAATAATATTCACACAAGTAACACAATAATGATATATATATAACTCACAAAAACAAATATTCACTTGTGTAAAAAATTCTACTACACATGTTAAAATGTTTTAAAAAATGTATATTAAAAACATATGTATATATATATGTATATAAATTAAACTTGCAAAAAAGGCTTAATACTAATAAAATCATTCACCCCTGGGTAGCAAGTTGCATTAGTTCTAAACTGCCAAATTGCTTCTTTTTTGGCCAATTCACTTTCCAATTCCCCCCACTAGGAATAATGTCTACCCTATCTATAATAAAAAACTTAAAATAATGGGTACTGTCATACAATAAAACATGATGAGCTAGGGCATTCTTAACATCACCTTTTCTAATTTTATACAGGTGTTCGTAAATACGTTTTCTAAAAGGCCTCTCGGTCTTACCAATATAAAACGCGGAACATTTGGAACATGTTGCTAAATATACCACTCTAGAGGTCTGACAATTACCACCGTTACTCTTAACGTATGTTTTGTTAAAATTGTCCAACCTAACCCCACTGGTTTCAAAAATGGATGAATACTGACCACAGTGCCCACATTTCTTTGTAGTACCCAGACTGAATCTTGATACTTTCTTTAACTCAAGTAGATTCTTAATATTAGGACCCGTTCTAAACAAAAAACTAGGTTGGCTGCCCAAAATATTAACACAATCATTGTCAGATTGTAAAATTTTCCAGCATTCAAAAATTATATTTTTGATGTGTTGTACGTATGGGGAGAATGTCAAAACACAAACTCTAGATTTGTGTATGGAAGGGGATGAACAATTTTCCTAAGCAAATCACCCTTCCCTAAAATAGGAAAGAATTTATTACCCCATTCACGTGTGACATAAGAAATAACATCACTTAACATACCATTCGGGTAACCCCTATCCAAAAACATAGATCTAATAAGTTCCAATTCCCTTACCATAACAGATTTGGTAGATGACATACGTGCAGCTCTGACGCATTGCCCCTTAAATATATTCCTAAAGGTATACCCGGGATGGTCACTTGAAAAATGCAAGTAATTGTTCGAAAAAGTGTTCTTACGATATATCCTAGAATCAAATCCATTAGCTGAATGACTGATGAAAGTATCCAAATAGGCAATCCCAGAAGAAGAGAACTGGTGGGTGAAGCGTAAAAAATCTGTGGATTGATTAATGTAATCCATAAATTCAGAAATCTCAGTAACAGACCCGTTCAACAGGATGAACAAATCATCCAAATATCTACTGTAAAAAATGATCTTAGAAAAATGTGGGGACGAAAATAGAAAAAGTTTCTCCCACTCGTACATAACAAGATTGGCAAAGATGGGTGCACATGAGGCCCCCATCGCCACCCCTTTGGTTTGTCAATAAAACTCTCCTTCAGAACTAATGAAGTTGTGGTCCAAGACCAAGGACATCATGTCAACCAAAAGACAAATTCGATCCCAAGTAAAATCTGAAATGGATCGTAGGCTGTTTTCAAAATATACTAGTCCAATGTTCTTCGGGATACATGAAAACAAGTCGACTACGTCGATGGTCAGAAAAATTAAATCCTTGTCCCACAACTCAGGGGATAATTTCCCCAGGAAAGACCAAGAATCTTTAACAAGGTGGGGAATTCTCTCATACAACGGTTTGGTCCATCGGTCGATGACCGTACCAATAGGAAAGGTTTTTGACTTACCACCAGAAACTATGGATCTGAAAGGCGGGTTGGAAACACACTTGTGGACCTTAGGAATGCCAAAAATAGTTGCCAAAACTGGAAAATCAACCTTAATGAAATCATAAATATCTTTAGAAATCCTGTTGTTAAGTAAATATTCCTCGATAGCAAGATCAATTTTACGGTACCCTACACTGATTTCATTAAGAGAAATCACTTCATAGTTACCAGATTCCAAAACAATTTTTGTCATAGCATTAACATAGTCCACATTATTAAAAAACACAACTCCGCCTCCCTTGTCGGGTTTCCTAACCCGTAAATTGGTGTTGGATAGAAAAAAATCCAAACATCCACGTTCATCCTTAGTAAGATTGTCTATACTATCCGAAAAAGAGGCACAATTATTGATAGTACTAAATCTATAAATATCTTGACATATCATTTGATCAAAATGAACTACCTTAGGGTGGGAAACAGGTATATAAGTGCTTTTTTTAATTAAGGAAGATCTAGCACTAGTCATGTCTGTGTGAATGTTGTTGTCATTTTTAAATTGCATAGCCAAATTAAGGCGCCTGCAATAAAGTTTAACATCCCTAATCACATCAGTTAAATTCATCTTGCCAGTAGGCACGAATTTAAAACCGTTAGAAAAAAGTTGGAACATATCAGGGTTAATATTGATATCAGTGTAGTTAAAAATGTTAAACCCAGAATGAGAATACACAATCTGTTTGTCACCATTAATAGTAGAAGAATCAGGTGGAATCCCTACAAAACAAGGTTTAACATCAACATGTTGGTTACATTTTACCACCTCTTGTTGTTTGACAGTAAACGTGTCTTTGGAGCTGGAAAAAATCGCCTTCATCCCCTTCCATACACAAATCTAGAGTTTGTGTTTTGACATTCTCCCCATACGTACAACACATCAAAAATATAATTTTTGAATGCTGGAAAATTTTACAATCTGACAATGATTGTGTTAATATTTTGGGCAGCCAACCTAGTTTTGTGTTTAGAACGGGTCCTAATATTAAGAATCTACTTGAGTTAAAGAAAGTATCAAGATTCAGTCTGGGTACTACAAAGAAATGTGGGCACTGTGGTCAGTGTTCATCCATTTTTCAAACCAGTGGGGTTAGGTTGGACAATTTTAACAAAACATACGTTAAGAGTAACGGTGGTAATTGTCAGACCTCTAGAGTGGTATATTTAGCAACATGTTCCAAATGTTCCGCGTTTTATATTGGTAAAACTGAGAGGCCTTTTAGAAAACGTATTTATGAACACCTGTATAAAATTAGAAAAGGTGATGTTAAGAATGCCCTAGCTCATCATGTTTTATTGTACGACAGTACCCATTATTTTAAGTTTTTTATTATAGATAGGGTAGATATTATTCCTAGTGGGGGGAATTGGAAAGTGAATTTGGCCAAAAAAGAGGCAATTTGGCAGTTTAGAACTAATGCAACTTGCTACCCAGGGGTGAATGATTTTATTAGTATTAAGCCTTTTTTGCAAGTTTAATTTATATACATATATATACATATGTTTTTAATATACATGTTTTAAAACATTTTAACATGTGTAGTAGAATTTTTTACACAAGTGAATATTTGTTTTTGTGAGTTATATATATATATATATATATATATATATATATCATTATTGTGTTACTTGTGTGAATATTATTTGTGAGAATTATGTGTGTTGCTTTAAGATTTTTGGCACCTATTTTAATTGAATTTTGTATATAAGTGAGTTCTATCTCTCTGTTCAGGGTTCTGATGAAGTCTAATTTTAGATGAAAGCGCTTAACCCTGGTGTACTGTGCTGTGTTCTCTGTTCGTGATTAAATATTTCAACATTCTAACATTTGGTTTCCAGTGGAACTTCTTCTCTTTTGAGGATTGTGCAGATTTGGGTCGATACCTTTGGGTAGCGTGTTTTTATTTTACTTAATATAGTTGAAAAAGTGCAAAAGTAATTTTGAAATGGGTCTTTATTATGGCATTGAACAGACTGTTAACCAAATGCCCTTCTATCGACACATATGAAATTAAATACAAAAACCTCAAACTCCGACATACGTGAATTTTTTCCCTGGGGAAGAAAATCGCTTGGCCATCGTTGAGGATTTGAACATTCCTCCACTGTAGTGTGATCTCAGAGTTGGTATGTTTAGTTAGCAGAGGTGGGGAGCACAACCCTACCACATGAGGTGGTGAGGGGGTGAGCTCTGCTCCAATTCATACAGTCTGAATTTTTTTTTTGTATTGGCCAAGCAATTTGTTCCCCTGGGAAAAATTTGCTTTTGTGGTCATTTGGGGTTTTTGTATTTTGCTTAATATGTGTCACTAAAATGACGTTTGGTTAACAACCCTTTTGATGACTTAATATAGATGCTTTTGAAACTACTGCAGCAAACGTTTTATGGAATTCAGCAATAATGCCATCCAGGCCAGGTGATTTACCTCCTTTAAGGCTGTTGATTGTAGAATTTCTTGTTGTGTAATCGGTAAAGTAATACACTTCTGTAATTGTTGATTGAGTTTAGGAAAAGGCAACTTACTTAAAAAGTGATCTCTCTCTTGAAAGTCATAGAAGAGGTTACGTTCTCCATATATTTGGAATTATAGTTGTGTAAATATTTGCAAAATATCTTCTCTAATGTTATAACATTTTTTCCTGATATGAAATTTCAGTTATTAAGGGAGAAGTTTCATTTACATTTATAATCTTTGCAAGAAATTTGGAAGTAGCTTGGGCCCATTCCAAATATTTAAATCAATAACTCCCAAATGCTAAAGGTGGTCTGTCACAAAAACAGTCAATACTGGCAGAAAAAAGACAGAAATTCCACTCAAGGATGGCCAATCAACGAAATCCACAAGTGTTCCAATTAAAATGTAGTCCTTTAATATGAATAAAACTTCGACTTGAAAATAAAATAAAAAATAAAAAATAATAAATAATGAATATTAAAAAATAAAAAATAAAATACAAAATAGCTCAAAACTGTCCCTTGAAGATATCCGATAAGCACTTTCGACTGTTGTCAGATCTGAGGAAGACAACAATCGAAAGCGCTTATCGGATATCTTCAAGTGACAGTTTTGAGCTTTTTATTTTTTATTTTTTATTTTATTTTCAAGTCGAAGTTTTATTCGTATTAAAGGACTACATTTTAATTGGAACACTTGTGGATTTCGTTGATTGGCCATCCTTGGGTGGATTTTCTGTCTTTTTTTCTGCCAACATTCCAAATATTCAGCCAAAGTTTTTGCTTCATAGAGTGTTTGTTGTGATGCATGAAGTAAGTAATTCATTTCTGTAGTTCAGTTAATTGATCCATTAACTCAAAATTGTCTTATATGTAGTTTTTGTTCTATTTTATAGATCTTCCCCGGGATTCATGAAGCTTGCACCAGGCGACAGAGTACAGTCGGCGATCTAGCACCAAATATGGCTGCCGAGCGATTCAGGTACGAGCTGTTTCCATGTGCACTACCAGCGTACGCCAGAGCTGTGCAGCTCCTGGCGCATGTATGCTAATTACCCCATGCACAGCAGTGTATCATGCAAATGAAGGTATATAGCGATTCATGAAGTGGTGCAAGCGTAGCGTAAGCATGTAGAAATGTAAACCAAAAAAAAGTTTACTTTTTGTCAAACATAAAATTGGAGACATGAAAGCCGACTAAACTTACATATTGTAATGTTAATATATGCCAATGGCAAAATATATAGCCAATGGCATAAAAAAAATGCACAACATATAAAAATTAACATTTAATGTCATGGCCACACTAACGCAAAGTAAAAATGCAGTGCATCTGTGCGCAAACGGGATCACAAGAAAAATATATTTAGATGTCATAAAACTGCAATGTAACACAATTCATGATATCCCCATAATAGTCAATGGCATGCATGCTACACCACAGCCATGGCGTAAGGGTTGCTAAGGGTGTATGACAGTGTTCCATGCTGTAACTAGGAATTAGCAGTCAATGCCATGCAAATGAATCAAGTAATACTGAATCGCAAATACCCCACCGGTGTAAGGATGTACCACATGGCATAGTGGTACAACAACGAAGAGTGGCCTGGAGGTAAACATGACATCAAGAGAGGGGTGTGCCACCGTAGCTGTAAGCACATTGGATCATTGCTAATCCGTGTTGCCTGTTGCTAAGCAAAGCCACAGGATATGGGTGTGGAAGTAGCCATAGCTTTGCTTAGCTGAGAGCACACAAGGAAACCAAACATTCATGTGAACATGGATGAAAACGTGCACGAAATCCGGTAAACGGCTGTGTGCGGTGTGCACCATAGCTGAAACAGGAAGGATACGGGAAGACAATAAGGAAATGCTGCAGCATGGTAATTGGAGTACAAATTAGTAATTAACACCTAGGAACTCACAGATGGCCATAGACAACAGCTAGCAAGGCTGCTAGCAGCTACCTGCAGAACAGGAAAGGGGAGGTGCCGTACAGCAAAGAAAAGAGAACTGTCACAGCAGAACAAAGCAAACTTGCAGTAGATCAGCTACATAACACATTTCCCAACACAATCCTGGGTTGTGAAAGTACAAAACAAGAAAGCCGGCAGCTGGATGCATGCCTGACAATGGGAGGGGAATCAGGTTGAAAATTGAAGTAAAGGGCAATAGATGAATCATGGCAAGCAAGCGTAAGTCAACACCAAAGGCCCCACAATAGCAGTACTTGCTGTAAAACAAATAATTAAGATACCCTGCAGTTGGAATAGCACAAACACACCCAATTACACCAGCATCATCCATTGCACAATGGTATAAGGTGTGAAAGCCCCACACGCACACTTGTGTATTCCAAGACAATCTGCACCATTGGTGTATACAGACGGGGAACTTTTAATATGTACATGTTAGGTGTTGCCATAGCTTTGATTCACCAGCATGTGTTGGAGACTGACGGTGGTGTGGAGGATGATGCTGACAACCATCTCAGGCACCGGAGGAGGAGAAGAGTGTTCAGACCTAGGGTAAACTACCAGGGGCTACATGATCTGGAGATAGTTGAGCGTTACAGGGTGGACAGGGACATCATACAGCAACGTGTTGAGCTGTGCCAGCCACGCCTCAGAGCCAGATGTAACAGAGGTAACCCATCCCAGTGGACATGAAGGTATGTGTAAGCTTGAGAATGCTAGTGACAGGTACCTTCCAAAGGCCAACTGGGGATATCATGGGGATCTCACAGGCATCAGCATCCAGGGTACTCCACCAGTTCCTGGACGCCATGTTATCACATGCCAATGAGCACATATATTTCACCCAAATGCAGGAGGAGTTGGCCAGCAATATGCATCTCTTCCACCATGTGGCAGACTACCTGGACGTACTGGGTGCAATAGATGCACATACACATCAAGTCACCACCCGGTGAGCAGGGTAGGTGCTACATAAACCACAAGGGATTCCCCTCCATCAACTGCCAGGTCATGTGCAATGTCCAGGGCATTATCATGGATGTGTGTGCTGGCAGCCCTGGTAGCTATCACAACTCCCACATCTGGCATGCCTCACAGCTGTATCAGGTATTTACCAGGGGGGACATCCCATATGGCCACCTGGTGGGGGATGCTGACTATGCACTGGAACCATGGATGATGACTCCCATCAGAAATGCACACACAGCCACGCAAGAACGCCATAATGAGGCATACGCAGAAACCAGAATCATCATAGAGCATGTGTTTGGGATGCTGAAATCATGGTTCCGTTGCTTGGACATATCTAGTGGAGACTTGCAGTACTCTCCAGGCACGTGTGCCCACATCTTCATAGTATGTGCCATGCTACACAATATGATCCTGTGGAAACAGCGGCAGCAGGGACAGAATGGTGAAGGCCCTCACAGCCCACCACCATTGCCAAGGGACCCACAGGCACAGAGGGACTCTGACCACGAAGACCCTGTGCTCGCCCCAGTAGGCAGACAGAGGCGTGCCCAGTATGCCCATGCCTTGGCCCACACACTGACAGTGTAGGTACTCATGGACTGACACCCTTCTCCACCTGCATACACAGCAAACATGGATGGCACACGCACACAACCACCTGTAAATTGTCATGTGTAGGTGATCTACAGTGTGCATCCTGCATAGGTAGCCCTCAGCTATTGTACACACAACTGCCATTGGCACAAGGTAAGTCAATACCTGAACAGTAAATTAAGCTATCAGAATGTGTCCATACTGTATGTAGAGGTTTATAGATACATAGATAGGTACATGCCCAACTGCCAAGGCCACTCATAAGCATAGGCAAAACGTGTCTGCTGTCGCCACCCCATCGATTAACTAACTGTCCCTCTGTGGAGCAGAGCCAATTGTGGGATCCCTGGAGTGTAGCCACTCCTCTCCACCCACTCTGCAAGGATTCCCTGGAGTGTTAGTGAGGGTTTTGTATAATGTATTCAGGGATGTAGTTCCAAATAATGGGGAGTATCCCTGACAAGAATCTTCACAGATGTTTACATGTTACATAGTATACCTTAAACACAGCTTGCATATATAGGTAGTTCTCCACAGAATAATAAACATGTGGAACACACAACCACTGAAATGTGTGTTAATCACCCTTGCACTACCAGTGCCTGCTCTGAGAGGTAAGATATCACTGCCAGGATTAGAACACACAACCATGTACACAATCATCACAATAACATACCACTAAACTACCTGAGATGTACCAATGGCAGTCGTGTATACTGACAGGATAAAACACAAAAGGTAGGAATGTGTTGAAATAGGACAAACCGGCATGTACCCAATGAAATGTGTATGTTTTATATACATATACATATATACATATACATATATATATATATATATATATATATATATATATATATATATATATATATATATGTATATATATATATATATATATATATATATATATATATATATATATATACACATCATCATATATATATATATATATATATATATATATATATATATATATATCTATATAAAGAGAGAGAGAGAGAGAGAGAGATAGATGTCGATATATGGGGATATACATATATATGTTGATATATAGATAAGCTAACAACATCTACATAACCATGGAGGTACATATAAATGGGATACCTACCACATACCGACTGCTTTACATACCGATGCGCATAATCCCCAGGCTTAAAGTCCGAAAGAACACAGTACCGAAACACCAGATGTGTGAGGTGTAAAATCACGATGTTAAGGGACAGTTAGTCACTGCTTCTGGTGTTGCGGTTCAGGTAGGTTACTGTGTGTAAGTGTGTTTCTTAGGGCTGTAGTGTGTGTAAGTGTGTGTTCTGGGTATGGTGTGTGTTCCTGGGGGACTGTAATGTGTGGGTGTGGTTAGCTTTGTGTGTCTGCATGATCTAGGAGGTAGAATATTAATGTGGGGGGTGTGGGGGGTGCAGACACCTACATGGGGGGGTGTAGGGGGTCTTGGCCACCTGCTCATACATAGTGTAGGATGGTTTGTTTGGATGTGGTGGGTAGCAGTTTGTCTGTGTGTGCATGTGTGTGTTCCATGTTCGTGTTACTTTCGCAAGTTATTATCATTGTTGATAATGTCGCTGTCGGTAATGCGGGGTATGGGAGTCTGGGACTAGTACTGTGTGCTTCAAAACTCTGTGGTTTCGGGATTCCATAGGTATTCCGTATACAGCGGTTGAAGTGTTCATATATATGTATAACATGGACCATAGCAATCACACATTCCGGCACTACCAACCTTTATGAACAAAGGATATGGAGAGTATATGCCTATACACTATTACAAATATGTGCTATGGACATGAGCCAATGATAGTGTTACCACCTGTCCCACTTTGCGAGGGACACTCCCTCTTTGGGCGGTTATGTCCTGACCAAATATATTAAACGTGGCAAATGTCCTGGGATTGTAGGACATACTTATGTCCCATATGTACTGTAATAGTTGCATACAATAGTTATTTCTGTATCTAAAATACCTACATGTTACAAGAAACAGGATAAGCAACTAAACTGCTACAAGAGTAAACTTATATTTAGGCAAGAAAGGAAAGTTCAATCCCTTGTATTGACAGTGGGTTTGTGTCGGCCTGTAAATTCTGATGTGTGTCCAGAAAATGTCCCACTATGGCCATATGAAAAAGTGGCAACCCTAGCCAAAGAGGGTCAGTCACCAACACAACTACGATGACTGCAAATACCTATGACAGAAATACACAGCTTTCATGTAGCAACACTTTATTACATTCAGATGTATTACCAAAGGGATTCAAGGACTAACATCGCCTGCATGCTATACAGGAACCACATAACAGTGCCTTAATGAATCAGTCCGCAATTACCATTGTATTAGTCCACAAAAGGCTAGGTGTTCAAATAGGGAAGGAACCCTCACGCGCATATCGATTATGTATAAAAGCAGTTCCTACACACCTGCATCTGCTATGCACACCCACCAACATCACCCCAGCACCCAAACATATTACAATACAAACTGTAATAACATCACAGATCATTCACTCACTGTACGACATCTGCAGAAGCCTTAACATACCTTGTCAGAGACACACTAACATGGCCCTATGTGAAATAGCTGCTGTTATACAATGGAAGAGCTGCTGATGTTACAGGGTTTGTTTGCATTAATCCCGTTTCAGAGGGTTTTGTGCACACCGGGATGTGTTAGCAGTTACTGAGTAACAGCACAGTATGTTACACTTGTACACCAAATCAAGGATGTCTAATGAGCACACTGTAAACCACATAACAGTTCATGCATAGCCATACAACCTTGAGCTGCCCAAACATCCTTCCCAGCCTTAAACATCTGCAGAAGTATCAGGTACAAACAAACCCTGCATAAGTAGCAATGTTCTGAAATATAACAGCTGTACTCACATGAAGAACAAAATTGTCTAGCCATTACACACAATTCATGGGAGTCATGAAGCTAATATATCTCTGTGTGTTTCAATATAGCTGTTGAAATATATCACAAGCAGCAAATCCAGGCCGTCTTCCTTGAAAGTAAGGCAAACGGACAATGCCCAAAAGGAGTACTCAGTTATACACCACCGTTGCCATGGTATCAGCTAATAGAGTAGCTGCACAGCTGATGTGCATCTAATTAACTACTTTGGAGCACCAATTGGTGGACAGGATACCACATGTTACCGATATGTAACTAGAAAAGGATGGGTTATCACACATTCAAACCATCTGTATATACCAGCGAAACGTTACAAAGAACTTTGAAACACAAACTGAAAAGGACTGAATCAACAGTTGATGACACCTCGGGTTACTAATAAGGTATGTGGAACAGCCATTATGTCAGTTTATTTAGTACCTTTCTGTAGTATTTAACGTGCACACAATCCATATAGTGGAAACAGTTATCTTGTAGTGATGTATTGTTGAGCATAGTAACGCTTGTAGTATTTGTGTGTACTGCTGTAGGTCACAAGGCAAACACCGCATACACCACAAGGGATGCTATATAAGGGCTTTGAACAAAAATACTCCTCACCAGCAGCTGTCAGTGGCAGGGCTGGTCCAGCAAATATGTGCGATAACAGGGGATAGTGTATGTTGATATATTGTAACTATAGCCATATGTATGGGTGTATTACTGAGAATAACATGTCGAAGGTTGGGCCACTGTACAATTATGATTTGCATTGTGGGATATTGTGCCAATAACTGTGTAATGTACAGTATTGTAGGCAGATATGTATTACAAGCTACATAGCATTACTGTTATGTTAGGCAAACATTAGTTATGTCTATTGGCATTTACAATACACAATAACAGGATACATATGTATTTTACTCACCCGTACGTTTATCAGCATGATAGCAAAGTAAAATGGAAGAGCTAGTTAACTATCCATGCACATAAGACATGTAATATGTGCAAAGGTAGGTACTAGATTGTCTTACCAAGGGTATTTATAAGCCTAGCTAGAGTGTGTTGGCTTTCGCCACCCCCATAGGTTGGTACCCTGTGCCTCTGAACGGCAGAGCAATTAGTTCCCTGTGCCTCTGTCCAGCAGAGTCACTGCAGTGATCCCTGGGGTACATGTCTGTCTTCCATCCACACGTCAAGGTTTCCCTTGAAGAGTGCTAGTGAGGGGCCCTGCCTGATGTACATCGGAATCATGTTCCAAAGCATGCGGAGTGTCTGGGTCAGGAATCTATCCGTCCAGCACGTCCTAGTCATCATTGTGGTTAGGTGTATATCCCTAGAGCATGTGGCTCTCAGGGGCCTCTGTTTAGGTGGAGCATATCCAGCAACCCTTCTCAGGGGCCTCTGTTTAGGTGGAGCATATCCAGTAATACAGGGTTGGACATGGGCCTTGTATGTCAAGCTGAGATCACCTGCGAGTATGCGGTATGCAACGGAGTACAGCTGGAGTTTCTTAGGTTGGGCTGCATAGGTCATATGTTTGAGGTCAGTAATCCTCTTGGTGTGGTACTGTTGTGGTCTTCCAAGCTGTTGCAGTTGTCTTGTAAGGTATATCCCAAATGGGGTGTTGTATCCTTTAATGGGTCTAATAAGTCATGAGTAGAGTCACAATGGCCTCCTTTGATCTGGATGCGAACCCATTAGAGATAAGGGGGGCCATGTAGAAGGATATTCTAACCACCTTGTCATTATGGGTATTGAAGGAGAGATTGCTATCTACTGGGGTTCTTGGATCCCTTATTACCTTCTCTGTATGTAGGGGACTAACACCTGTGTGGTAGTCCATGGGTAATTAGTTATATCCAAAGGGGATGACTATGCACTTTTAGGCATTCAGCCTGATGCCATGATATTGACACCAGGTATCCATCTCAGTGTGACCCTTCCAGAGGGTGTCTGTAACAGCTGGGGAAACAATTATGTCCCCTAGTTTGCAGTCATCTGCAAACCTTTTCAACCAAACCCCTCCTGTGCTTGTCTGTATGTCAGAGAAGTATATACCAAACATGAGGGGTCCTAGGACTGAGCCCTGGAGACGCCACTTGTAACTGGTATACAGTCGGACCTAGGGTATGCAACTACCACTGTGTGGGTTCTGTCCATGAGACACTTTGCAAACCATCACATGACATAGGGGTTAATGTTCAGGTGGATGGGTATGTTGATAATACCAGAAGGAGTAATGGTGTTGAAAGCCTATGAGAGATCTAGGTAGGCTGTGTGGACCTCCTTACCCTCATCTAATGCCTTGGTAACTGTCTCTAAGAAGTCCACCTGGTTTAGGAGGCATGGTCTGCCCTTAACAATGCCAAACTGGGAGGGGTCAAAGGTTTGGAGGTACTTAATGTCTCTGTGACTGAGATCCATGATATGCACCATAGCCTTGCAGACCAGTCTAGTCAGGCCTATAGAGAAATAGGTCCAGTGGTCCGTTGTGGCACCACCTTTGTGGAGTGGGATAACTGTTGCTGTGCGCCATTCAGGGGGCACTATGCCCAATGTGAGGCTATTATTGAACATGGTGCATAGGTGGGGAGCCAGTACGTTCTGAATTTTGTGTAAAACGCAGCCTGGAATGTTGTCCGGTCCCATGGATGCTGTGATATTGGCTTTAGAGTGTGCAGCTTTGAGAGGGAGGGGGGAAAGGTAACACTGAATCTATCTGCCAGGATGTTGCCAATATCAGTTGGTTCTGTAATGTTCGTGCCTTTGTGCTGTAACTCAGAGCAGATCTGGTTGTTGACATCGAGATATGTGACATAGCTATAGAATGCTTTGTGGTTGTTGTTAGAATTAGTGCCGGTTTAGTTTTCATAGCTAGCTTTGGAGGATCTTATAAGGGATCTCACCTTCTTACTGAGGCTGACCAGCGAGATCCTCCACACATGGGATTGTGCTCTCATTTGCAACAGTGTCTTCCTCCTGTAGTACAGTTTGTTTATGGCAGGGGGCTACCAGATTGATTTCCTTAATTAGCAGTATAGCGTCTTGGTTCTGTATGGGATAGCACAAGCCATGCACTCGTGTAAGTGCTTATAGAGTGCATTTGTGTAGGATTCAGCAGTTTAACAGTATTGTCCATCTGCATGGGTCTCATGACGTTCACCACATCTATCTTAAGAAGCATGTAGTTGGCTTTGTAGACATATTATACTGTGGTTCCCTTAATGGGGGGTGGGGGCGGGATGTGGATATTAACGGTGTTCAGCTCATGGACAGATCAGACCAATAAGGAGTTGCCTTCACATGTGGAGCACTGGTCACTCATGTTGGTAATGACTAGGTCTAGAATATTGTTGCCCCTGGTGGGTGTGTGGATATGTTGATTCAGGGCATTGGTGTGTATGAATTCCAGAAAGCGTTGAGCTAATGTGTTGGTACATGAGTAGTTTTCCCAGTTAATGGTGGGGTAGATTTAGTGAGACTATGTGATGAGTGTGGTGTAGTGTGAATGTTTACCTTCTCCACATGACTGTCAGGGTCAGGCTTGGTTGGAGAGAGCTTTACCTCCAGTTTGGCTAAATGAGTGCATCTCTCTCAGGTTGTAGTGTTGGGTGGTAGGCGGAGAGGCTTGTCTGTGTACACGAGGCAATGTGCACATTGCCTCAAGATGCCCATATTCATCAGATAGACAGGTGTGAACACTGGCAGTTGACTCTTGAACATGCCTGAATATAGAACTACTTTCCCCTAGGTAAGTGAGGAAAGTGAGTACAAGAGCTATTTTACTCTAAGCAAGTGAGAAAAGTATGTACAAAACCTGTTTACCCTTACCTCTAGGTAATGGGGAAGATTGAGTGCTATAGTAATTATTAGCTTACATAGTGCTTACAAGTTCTGAACAAGTGTTGAGCATGAATAAGCAATCCAGATAAGGTCTTGGATAACATAAACACATGGCTCCCCCCCAACAGGTACACAAGCATCCATGTACACCACAGGGCCCCTGTACCCACAACTATGCAGGTACAAGCTGCACTCAGGCTGCATGGGACCTGTCCACATCACAAGTTGTATCATACAGATATGGCAAAACAAGATGGTCTCCATGTACACATCATGTAAAACATAGCTATATGTCAGGTTGTGTACACACTGAATGGTATATACCAACAGGTATCACAGCCCACAAAGGGGAGACACCACTGATAATGGGAAGTACTGCTGAGTCTGGTCTGGAAGGCCATGAACCTTGATCAAATAGTTGATGTCAACAGTACAGATGTAGATGACAGTAAGGTTTATGTCACACTGCATATCATACCTTGCCAGATCATAGGACATCATCACCCATACTGTGTACCACCAATACTCAGTATACTAGATGTACATTCCTATGTCACAGGAGTGCTTTGCAATGGGACTGCTGGCAGAACCAACACTACAGAAGGTGTCTGAATAATACATGCTCATCACACCAGTGGCAGCTACAGTATGTCAGGGTTAATGAATTGTATTCTGCCTCATTGTAGTCCATACCTCACAGACAAACAGAAGGCATCTGCCTATTGAAGTATGCGAATGACTATGACCTAGGAGCAATAGCTGACTCAGGAGCGTTGTGGACAACATACAGAAGGGGCTTTGTGGGTGAGGTGTGTGTGACATATGGCCACAATCTGACAGCTACATATTGCATTGTCACCCCTATGTTAATAATCCTGTACCCATGAACTACCACCTAGGCAGCGGTCAACATAATGGACACTTGTGTGTAAGGGATGCAGGTGGGCATTTGTCTTTCCTGTGAGAGCTACATCACCACACCTGTCAGGTAATCATATGTGGCAACCCTAATAATGACAAGATGCCATCCATGAATTTAGAGATCATTGCTCAACCATACACAACACTCAAGTGACCCATATTAGATCACATATTTCCTTTAAGGGGTATTGGCCATGTGCAGATGGCCTACACCAGCCATCCCATTCCCCATCTCCACTATGTAGCATGATGCATACCCTGAATAAATCCGTGTCCAACCCAGTGATGTTGGACATGCTACACATACTCATCCTGATCTCAAACACATACTTCATGGACATACACCTTCCACATGCTGGACAGATCCTTGTCCCATACACTTTACATAGCCCAGCCATACTATGCATTCCTGTCTGACAAAGCGGCACATCGCTCCCCTCTCAGACATGGTGTGATGACCACATGTTAAATGTATCATTAACCCTGGGGAGCAATAATGTGGCACTGCTCCACCTGGCCCCACAGACCCGCCTGTCAGCTACTGCCAGGTAACCTTTCATCCTAGATTCATACATGGCCCATGGCATATAGCCCACTAATTGACTTTGACTGTACATGCTATAGTTGATATCCATCCCTGCAAATACCATCTGGCTAGCCAGTGTCCCATGTGTATGACATGTGCAACACAGGTGATACATGGCAGGATGCTCAATTGTTGTACAGTGCCGTGTAGATGTTTATGGCAGAACACATACATGTAAAACCTTATGTGAGCAAGTCTGCAGGGTCACAGGCATGTCTGTTAAGGCAGTGCAAGTCCTTATATGTGACATATACACAGCATTAAGGTTGATTGCATTAATGTGGACACATCCAGCCATTTGCTGATAGGTAGAAACACCAATACAGGCAAACAGACATGCCCACATCAAGACAGCATCCACATGGAGTATGAGCAATGTTATCAGGTGACACACACTCATATATGGTGATAATATCCACTCAACATTGAGTGTCACATGTGTGTGACACAAACACATCAGTGCCATGTAGGTTTGCAAATACAACTATTTAAACTTAATAAATGTGATACACATGTATGTTCAGCTTTAGCTCTGTATGTCTCTGTCAGTTACTGTGACCTGTCTCCATCATTATGTCTTCCAGGTATGCTGCGTGCAAGGCTGACCCCTTTTACCCGCTTGGAGAATGAGACCCTCATCCCATACCTACTCAACAATCATGATATCCTGTTCAACCATGTGCCACAGGATGCACAGCAGAGGGATGCCGTGTGGATGGAACTTCGCAGGAGGGTTAATGATGTTGGTGGCCACAACTGCACATACCAGCGGGTGTGCAGACACTGTACAGACCTCATTAGATGGGCAAAACAGCATGTGAATGCGGTCACCAGGGAACAAGGTGCAACAGGTGGTGGACCACCAACCCAGCCCCCACTCACACGTTCCGAGGAGCTACTGGCCAACCTGGGGACACCTGCAGAACCACATCCACAAGCCTTAGCTGATATTGTGGAGGTGGGTGTCTCTCAACCACTGAGCCTGGAGTTGTCTGGTAAGTCAGTACTGCACCTATAGCAACTATATTCCATATAGTTGCATGTGTCACTGTACAATATGTAATGTAACATCATATGCAAGGCATGTATACACACATGCCGCATACTATAGTATCCTACTCTGTGTATGCACACATGCGCATACACCATAGTATAGTCTAATGTACTTGTGTATGTGTTATGCACATCGCACCCTGTAGCCATTATACAACCGTGGATTATGCTCATACTGCTGTGTTACTCCTATTTAGGTACCTCTGGTGTTCCGCTGTAACAGCAGCCTGTTGCAGGTGAGACTGTTAATTTTTATCAGGAATCGTAATGCACAAATCTATCTTCCATGTGGCCATTTACAACATGTGCACATAATGTATGGTCCTGTCACAATATACAGGTTGGACCTGCAATGCATCACAGTGACTACCCATTTGCAACACTTGCAAACTATGTGAATCATCTCACCAACATGCATCCTCACAAACTGTCACTGTCAGATGTGTGGACAGCTGTGCATACAATGGTGGAGGTGCTGTTCACTTTAAGGACATGTACTACAGATCAGAACTACATATGTGATGTATATAAAGAGTACTACACAGTGGGCTGGAGTATGGTCAGCCCACAGGATTCACTGGTGTGGATCATAGCCCTGCTATGAATGTCACACAATGTGATGTGCTATCTTGACATGCCCATGACATCTAGTGGCCTGGCTGTAACACTGCCTACCTAACCTGAAAACATATCCCACATACCACCCCTTATCTGCATAACCCTGTCATCAGTGGAGCATATATGTCATATGGGACAACACAGACATGTGAAATAGATACCCGTCACAATAATTTGGCAAACACATGTACACACATGACTATGGAGGATGGCCAGAGACATGGAGCAACACACAGTAGACGTGATGTGCGTGTGTGTACACCCTGTCATACAATGGCTACACATGGTCCAACTATGGTCTTTGTATAATGGTCATATTGTAGATGTGGAACACTAGAGATCCTACAGGCCTGTGCACATCTTGTGTAGGCGTAACATCAATCCACCACATAAGATCTGTTGAACATCTTGAAGGTGTCACGACATGACAGCAGTCACCTGTACAGTATCCACATCAGCCCACAGATACAGTACATTCCACTTGCTGGTGTTGGATTTCATTGTCATACTTGCTCCTAGTGTGTGTGTGTGCGTGTGTGTGTGTGTGTGTGTGTGTGTGTGTGTGTGTGTGTGTGTGTGTGTGTGTGTGTGTGGTACACAGATGTCATGTGGGACATGGTGTACCGACGTGTTCACCATGTCTGGCCAATGTTGCCAGGCAGCAGCAATATGGTTGCAGATGTGCAGGGGTGTCATCCGTATACCCATCACTGACCTGTGTCACAACTTCCACATCATGGTTTAGTGTGTATACATGTCAGTGACGTGGGTCACTTTCCACAGTATATATGTATTGCATCTGAACACAGTCATGGCTATGAACTCTGTAACTCACACTGTATAGCAATAGAGATGCCTCATGATTCCCTGCAATGGCCATGCACATCAGCTAAATGTGCAGTATATCTGTAGGGCAGACAGACAACACTGCATTGGGACACCATTGCCCCACTGTATATTTGACAGGACACCATTGTGTTAAACATGTATGCATGTCATTGCACACGTCAACAGATCACATGTCAGACTACATGTGATTGCCAAGGTCATATGCCACACATCAGGCAGGTGTACTGTTAACCTGTGCTGGTCTACATGTTGTAACACAGGGATGTATGCTAACTACTACTATGATTGTATAATTTGCATGCCGTCTGCTATGACACATATATGCTGTTGTGTGCAACCAAGGGATGTATGATAACTACCACTATTATTGTCTGCACTGCATGTCGTCTGCCTTATCACATGCATGTGTGTCTGTGTGTGTGTTTATTGTATAGATTGTAATGTACAGCTCTTGTCTGCCCTCACAGGTGATGTAGGTACATTGCCCTCCTGCAGTACATCTGATGTTAGTGTCCCCACAGACTCTTGCAGTGATGATGAATGTATGATTGAGTCACAGGCAGAGTTGTCAGGGGCTGAAACTGTGCCATTGGTTGCCATTCCATTTATATCCCCCTCATCCCCGCACACAGATCCCATGCCTGCACATACCCCATCACCAGTGGCCATAGAGGAAGGACAGTTGGCATGTGGTAGCTTTTAACAGAAAAGTGTGGGGGCTATGGAAGGTGTGCCTGAACACTATGGTGGCAGCCAAACGACTGGTGGTGCCCCACACAGGCATGTGGCCAGTGCTGCTCACAGGAGGACCTCTGGCCAACATGTTCCTGCAAGACAGAGCGCAGTAGCTGGCGTCACCAGACACATGATTCAGGCTGTAATGGAGGCACAGGCACATGCTGAATGGCGTAACAGAGAAGATCAGAGGCTACAGAGGGCTGCTGTCTGTTCTTTAAACAACAACATCCAGGCAATGGTAAATGCTCAACAGCAGATTGCTGAAGCTTTGGATAGATGGTTGGGTGACATGGTTGGAGACCATGACCATGGCATGACAATCCGCGAGCGTGAGCTGTCTGTGTTGGAACATCTGGTAGGAGTGAGGCATCAGGCATGTGGACGTAGACCTGCTACATCACCTGTGTCAGGTCTACGTGTATGAGCTTCCTCACATGTCTGCTCCTGTAGTGGTGGTAGCAGCAAGAGTGCATCTGGTGCTGTGCTGTCCACACCATGACACAGCAGGCCATGTGCACGTGGCCCAGGACGGTCCCAACAGGGACATGGTTCCAGTGGACAAGTGACATCAGACAGTACCCAATCTGCACCTCTGCCTGGTAGTGCCCGTGCAACCCCTGGCAGGCACAGATCACATGTCCGTGGCTGGACAATGTGAACTGTAAAATCTCACCTGTAGAGTCTGCATCTGTCAATAATACCTCTGTGTAGACCAGACACATGGCAGAAGAGTGTGCATACATACACACACACACTGGAAACATATGTAGGGCACTGCAACACACACATGCATAACATCCACACACGCCCAATTAGATCAAAGGCCCAAACCCACACACATGATGTCATCCAATGGTGCAGCCTAAGCCTCTGGCAAACATTATCACCCCGTGCATTTGATGATGCCTGTGCCACATCCCTGACATCCACACCATCGGTGCAGGGACATGCTCATATGGTCTGATGCACCAGGTGAACAGACTAGATAGATAAGTGTAGTTTACAATTGTTGAGTACTGTTGACAGGCAGCAGATATACCATGTACTACAGGTTTACAATGCATTTCTTACTGTTAATAGTATGTGTCTTGTGTAACAACAGTAACTGCATGTTGGTCATGATGTTCTGCTGTCCTCCTTCAGGTCTAATTTCATGTGCCGGTGGATGTCAGTGTTTACAGTTAGTGTCCTGTATGTCAATGTGGACTACTCACAGGTATGTATGAATATACCAGCATGCACCGTGTAGCTGCCACATACCATTGAGAATGTCCCATGTTACAAACAGGTCTACCGATCCAAGAGCATGATAGCTGTGTATTAAGCTACTGTGGCCACAGATGTGACATCTATAAAGAGTGACATCACAGGTACAGTTACATGGAGTGGTGAGGTAAGAGAGTGGTCTAGCTGATTACAAGGGTAGACTCCAGTGGGAAGTGTGACGCCTCATTGGGAATCAGTAATACATGTTCCCATGACAGGATGCCAACACACAACTGCACCCACACACCCAGGTATTGACACACATGTATTCAGTGACACTGTAACACAACCACACACTCAAGGATTCACCAACACAGTAACACACACTCGCACACAGTTGCTACTGGTGATGTGAGGACCCCTGCCTATGTGCAAATCATCATTACAGTACTGTGCACCTACATGACGTGCCACAGAGAATACACATGTACAGGTAGTCAGTATGGCCTAAGATCGGGGACATCAACATGGATAGTAGAATGCATCACCTGGATGGGGGAGGGGTCTTATCAGTTCAGTATGGTAACATACTCACCACAGAGACCAGTTAACCCTACATACACACACTGTGGCATTCAGTATTTAATACACCTATGTCACACACATAGAGATACCTCACATGTGTGAGATACTCGCCCCTCCCTATGTCCTGCTTTCTACATTGCAGTCTGTACAGATGTGTGCACTAGTGTACAGGAGAGTGAGTAACAATTGAGATATATTCCCCACAATACGTGACATATATGGACACACACGCAACCACACATGCCAGTACTGTGAATCTCAGACCTGCCTAGCTCATGTTATGTATGACAGACGTACAGCAGTATTGCACTTGCTACAAACTGTACTGATGATTCCTGTGGCAACAGTGCTGATATATGCACATAGGACGTCTTAACTTTTAATAGGTGTCAAGTGATTTACCTTCTCTGTCACCCTGACCACTGTCTAAGTTGTGTGTTATGTCCTTCAGTTAATGAAACCATTGCTTACTGGTAACACAGGTTATTGTAGGACCACTTGTGACACACCTGTGAGCTGTCGACAGCAAACATCCATCTGCAAAGATGCCCCACCACTTAGTTATTTCCAGACATCTGTCCATACCTGAGGTACATCTTTCTGTATATTCAGCATATCACCATATACAGTTGGCAATATTGAGGCTGCATTGCAACTGCATGATGTACTAGGATACATGTCACCTGCATACATCAGCAACTGCACACGCATGTTATCTGAATGCACAACACTATGTGTATAGGTGTGTAGATCCTATAATGCTGACATTTGGGCATGTTTGTAGGCATTGCAATTGGTGGACATGTGTAATGACATACATGACACATGGACTGTTGTATGATATGATGGGTGTAATGGGTGACCGGTATAGAGAGAATGTTACCTCTGTCAACATTGATATTACACTTTATGTACTGTTAGCAATTAGCACCCATGGACCTACATTCCATGTGCATGTGTGTAATGGCGGTAGCCAGCTGTTTGCACAAAGGACAACAACAGCTATGCTATTTACATGCATGTTGTGTGTGCATGTGGGTGTGTGGCATGTACATACCCAGGGCAGGTACATGTATGTCATATCCATACATGAGGGTGTGTACTGGTGGACAGCAACAGTCATCTGCTAATGGTGGAAAGTACTGAGGGCCCCTGGTATGTGTACAGCTGATCTGGTTACAGACAGTGGTATCATTGCATTGCATAACACATGTTGCAACTGTGTCAGTACATGTGTACTCTCTACAGTTGATGTAGAGCTTGGTACAGTACACAGGTCAAGGGTCATATGGTGGTGTACTCTTCTGTGTCATACATGTATGGATGCGTGTTGGTGGTCCAAGGGTATGGTGGTGCCTGAGGTTTACATCCCAGAATGCAGCATATGACACTGTGTCCTGTACATGACTCATCTGTGATGCCTTTCATGGGGGGACTGGTCAGTACATGTGATTGGCCTTTATATATGTGGGGACACCACCTGGAGCAGTCCATACCTGTGTTATGGCCTACATGTCTGGTTCTGAGGTATATGGTGGTAGTGCTAGGTTCTGAGGTATATGGTGATAGTGCTATTGTGCACTACAGAGCCATCAGCCAGGTGCTCCTCACTGCACAGATGTCAGTACTCCCCATTGTTGGATCTACAGTGACCAGCTGTGAATATGGACTCTACACTTCTAGCACTGGTTAGCATAAGAAAACAATGCAGTTGTCCTGTAGGTGTATGAGAGTTAACCTGTGTTTAGGACATTTGCCTTGGAATGGCACTGTGTGGGCAGATGCGACTTGGGTAATACCCCCACTCCTTTGAATCATGGATGCATGTGATATGTGCCAAAGGCCTGCCTACTGTCAGCCATGTCATCCTAGAATGACAGCAGATGTTGTGTAAAAGACCGGTGTCAAATATATGTAGAGCAGCATTCCTGCTAATGATGACAACTACTAACACCAGAGCCCATTAAAATGTGTTTTTTATGTATACCTGTAATAGCATGGCCACTGTGGCCTTCTGTGTTTAGCATCAGAGTGCATCCCAGTCAGCCCTGTGCTACTAGGAGTATGAGCATGCCCAGTATATCCTTGTCTAGATGGACACATACTGAATTCTGAACAGCCCTGTGCTACTAAGTGTGTAAGCATGCCCAGTGACACCTTGTGTCGGTTATGTGCCTCTGTGTATGGGCATTGCCATTGTAACCCTGTATAATGGTAGTAGTCGTCCATTCCACAGATGGGCATACTCCAGGTCAGGATGGATTCCTGGATTCCTACTTTAAACATACAGGTTCACAGGTATGTACATCTTAACTGCCAGCATTCCTGTTGATGTCCGCATTCCCAGAAGGTCATAATAACAGCCTTGAAATGTATAGTCTGTGTGGCATGATTCGTAAGTATGTACTATTGTTATAATAATCTGTGAATAGGCAGGTGTTCCATTTCGGCCACTGGCATTTGTCTGTGTGTGTGTGTATGTCTGTCCCCATTTGCCAGAGGACTGTAAATTGCTTTTAGACTGCTCACACTCCATACATTTCTTATACCCACCTTTAGCATGGTCGATGATGTCACCCATCTACAAATACACCTTTGGGAGTGCTGTGTTACAGTAATCTCAGTAGCACATTCTGTAACTGCGTAATGCTGTAGTGTAATAAAGTAGTTAGGTCAGTATTCTAGTCCCATACTTGCTGTGTGTGTCTGTTTGCCTGAGGACTGAGTAATGCTTTTAGACTGCTCACACTCCATACATTTCTTATACCCACCATTAGCAAGGCTGATGATGTCACCCATCTACAAATACACCTCTGGGAGTGAGGTGCCCCACTAATCTTGGCAGCGCATTCTGTAACTGCGTAATGCTGTAGTATAATAAAGTAGTTAGGTCAGTGTTCTAGTCCCACACTTGCCATGTGTGTGTGTGTCTCCATTTGCCTGAGGACTGAGTAATGATTTTAGACTGCTCACACTCCATACATTTCTTATACCCACCATTAGCAAGACAGATGATGTCACCCATCTACAAATACACCTCTGGGAGTGCTGTGTCCCAGTAATCTCGGTAGCACATTCTGTAACTGCGTAATGCTGTAGTGTAATAAAGTAGCTAGGTTGGTGTTCTAGTCCCTCACTTGCCACGTGTTTGTGTGTGTCCCTGTTTGCCTGAGGACTGAGTAATGCTTTTAGACTGCTCACACTGCATACATTTCTTATAGTCACCGTTAGCAAGGCTGATGATGTCACCCATCTACAAATACACCTCTGGGAGTACTGTGCCCCAGTAATCTTGGTAGCACGTTCTGTAACTGCGTAATGCTCTAGTGTAATAAAGTAGTTAGGTCAGTATTCTAGTCCCACACTTGCTGTGTGTTTGTGTGTATGCCCCCATTTGCCTGATGACTGTGTAATGCCTTTACACTGCTCACACTTCATATATTTCTTATACCCCCCCGTTAGCAAGGCCGATGATGTCACCGATCTGCAAATACACCTCTGGGAATGCTGTGTCCCAGTAATCTCGGTAGCGCATTTTGTAACTGCATAATACTGTAGTGTAATAAAGTAGTTAGGTCGGTGTTTTACTCCCACATTTGCTGTGTGCGTATGTGTGTGTGTGTGTGTGTGTGTGTGTGTGTGTGTGTGTGTGTGTGTGTGTGCGTGTGTGTGTGTGTCCGTTTGCCTGAGGATTGAGTAATGCTTTTACACTGCTCACATTCCATACATTTCTTATACCCACCGTTAGCAAGGCCGATTATGTCACCCATCTACAAATACATCTCTGGGAGTGCTGTATCCCAGTAATCTTGGTAGCGCATTCTGTAACTAATGCTGTAGTGTAGTAAAGTAGTTAGGTCAGCGTTCTAATCCCCGACATGCCAAGTGTGTGTGGGTGTGTGTGTGTCTGCCTGCATGAGACAAGTACAGTGCTTTGCAGTATTCGCCATAGCGCGCTCCCTAAATGCGTGTTTCTGCAGTGTGATATCGTAGGGGTTTGTATACAGGACATGGCAAGTGTGTGCTTGTCTGACAGAGCCTGTGTAGAGGTTGCCATGATTGTCTAATCATTGGATATGTTTGGGAGCAGGTTTTGTAGTTTTCCTATATGGTATCCATCTTATGATACATTGGCCATCTTACAAGGAGTACAGCTGTCAGTCAGCCACGGCACTGTGTTGGCATGACATACACATACATCTGGCTAAAGGCCTGGTGAACTAAGTATGCAGTCCTACTAGTACCCGGTATATGAACTGCACCCATGTGCCATGCACAAACAACCTTGCCTAGGATATCCCACTATGTTACTAGTAACATGCACATTGAGGACAGATAGTAGGCACGGTGTGAATGCAGTGGCCTGCAGAAGACATGGCACCCTGTACAGCGATACAATAGGCACATATATGCAGACATTGTGCCTTCACTATGTTCCACACTGAATGCCTGAAACATATGTGGCACCATCAAATGTGATCCACTAAGGCTAGACAATGCTGTACACATGTGCCCTGTATGGACCCATGCCACTGACACCACGGAATACCTGTATCATACTATCCATGCAGGTGCAGAGCCGACCTGCTCACTATAAGCAGGTTTTGCCACACCAGGCTAGTATTGGCATATCGGGGTATAACAGGCTGTGTACACTACATGTATCTGTCAAACCAGGTACACCTGTACATGTCACTGTACAGTATTGTGGGACATGCACATCCCAGGCAATGTCCATGTGAAGGACTATCAAATACAGACATGGCATGCATTGCAAAGCTATGGCCCTACACATTGGTAACCAGGATATCAGGCCAGATAATGCAGTATCCATCTGTGTGGGACATTGCAGAGACTACACCCCTGCACTGCACACCATTGTCGGGTGACGCGATGGGAAGGATTACCCCTCACCCAGCCTTGTACAGCCATCTTGCACAGCCAAACACTACACACCCATGGCACAATGCATACCTGCATGCCAGTACTGGCACCCTGTGTCTACATGTGGGTTGTGATGCTCCCAACCACAGTCACTCCCAGTATAAACCTCATTGGCATACCAACAGTTGTTAAGCACTTTCACATATCCTAGCCCATAGAACCTCCAGATATCCCCTGTGGTGCATGTGGTCCTGTGCATTATTACAATGTGGCACACTAAGTAGTTACATTGTGTATTTGTGGCCCTGGAAAAGGTGTCAATGCATGTCCATTAGAGTGTGTGGTTGTGGTGACAATGGCATCCATTCACATGGACTGATATGTGTGCCAAACCTAATGTATGTCTACTATATCTGTTGCAGATTGCACTCACTCACCTACACACATGTTCTTACAACACAGCAACATGTTGCCTTTGTGGCACATGTAGTAACATCATGCACATGTAATAGTAATGAGCAGTCAGGGGTCTGCCCCTGTACTATTCGGCATGTGGCAGATGATGCTTATGGTTAAGTCTCCAAGCCCTTCCCTGGTGTACATTGCCTGTCCTGCCCACACACTTTCTGGTGGATGTGAAGGTATACACCTGCACAGCAGCAGCATGTGTATTGTAAGAGATGGAAATGTTCAGGTGATGGCCTCTGCACCTATTGCAGTCCTCCTCTAGTTGATTGCATGTGGTACAGCTGTGATGGTGTTCCCATAGCCATCTGCATGATAAACACAGTACACTATCCAGGGAAACATGTTATTATATGGCCATGACAGTCGCTGTGAGTGGTACCTGGATGTGGTGTTCTGACACGACATCACAAATGATATCTGGATGCACCTCAATCATTTTCCACAGTGGGAAATAGCCTTAAGACAGGAGGGTGATGTGCCACACATGACTACAGCATGTAAGTGCAGCTATGCTGCATTGAGACTACTGCCTAACATGTGTGTGATAATGGCTATTCTGCATGTTATAATACAGACATGACAGTACACTGTTCATGAGGGACCCCCATCTGTAGGGCCATCTGTGAACTGGTCAGTGTGTGCAACCATTTGTTTCCTGTGTTCCACACTAAACACACATCTGTGCACAGCAGAAGCATGGTGTGAGGATTGCAGACAGTACATGATGATAGGGATGTGTTACTGCCTTCGCATCCCTGACTGGACATGTGTCACATGAGACAGTGGTATGACTGACATTGTGTGGGATTCCCAGTGACAAGCCAATGATGGGAAACTATTCATAGCTGCGGTCACACATCTACTACACATTGTACGGTTGGCATGTGGTATATATGCATGTGTTGTGCTCCCTCTGCAAATGTATACAATCTGTTGTGTTGGATTGCTGGTGTGGGTTGTGATGCTCCCAACCACAGTCACTCCCAGTATAAACCTCATTGGCATACCAACAGTTGTTAAGCACTTTCACATATCCTAGCCCATAGAACCTCCAGATATCCCCTGTGGTGCATGTGGTCCTGTGCATTACTACAATGTGGCACACTAAGTAGTTACCCCCTGGGTGTGAGCGAGGACCACAATATTACTTTGTGATGCCTATTACATTGAAATACATGACTACAGTATCAAGAATAGCTACCTATTAGGCAACGGCATGGTGTTCGACTGTACGGAATCAGTGGCATGTCCTGTGAATCATTCATATTTGTGTTCCTCTTACAATCTGCTCCCACCTTGTGATGCCTATCATATTGGACTACATGACCACAGTCATAGCTGGCCTTAGGTAATCCTGTAAGCTGTTGTCTATCACTAAGCCATATGTGGGTTTAAAATGCAACACCATAGGCTGAATGGGTTGGGAGGTCCCGGCAGAACCAGGCACTAGCACATCTGGGGCCCAACCATAGACATCAACCTCTGTTGGTTCTGCACCACCTTCAGCTGGTACCACCACTGGGGATGGAGCATGTCCCCCTTGGGAGCAGGACCAGACAGGTACATATCTGCTGTCGTGCGGTCCCAGACGTCTTGTGTTGGTGGCTCCCTAAGGGGTTACAAAGCCAGATACAACAATTCAAGGGCGGAGTGTCACATTTACAGGGTGATGCTTCCCCTCCTGGACAGCCCACAGCACTGCCTACTTTGCAGCTGTGTAGGTGCAATGGCAGTTGTCCATGGCTGGGGACCTCCATCCCACTGTTCCCATGGGCTTTTGAATGCTGAAGATCCATCCCCATTCGGGGTGTACCCCCCCCCCACATGTGTCATATACCAACCCTATATGCTGCCTTTTCTGTGATCCTACCTATCCTCCACAGCCATACCTACACTCCTTCCCCAACATCTGACCCTCACCTATGGACAAATAAGGCCATTTGGCTCCTAGGACACCATCTGCCCTATACATAGCTGTCCATTACACACACGTGCCCACTGGACACATGAAACACTTGTAATATGCATCATAACCTACTACTGTTATCCTCACCCCTGTCCCTCAGGCGCACGTTCCTGGTATGCACATCACTCCTACATGGTCCAGGTACATGTGAGGTGGATGATCCCATTGCACACAAAACACTACCGGTCCCTCTATGGTTACCCCATTTACCTTTATCATGATGATGATGTTGCACACAGCACCTTGCAAGAGTACTGTTCACACATAATGATTGGACAGGTACTGTTGTGTTATTGTACATTACATTCACAGAGTGATGTATACGTCCGATGTACAACTATTTGCATGTATGACTGACACATGTCTGTCTGAGGGAGTCTTGTGATCACAAAGAGCAACACGACTACATAATACAGGCATCACTGGTGTTTCCCATTTCATTCATTTGTAATGCTTTGTTGCCACATGGTATGTTTCTGATACATCTCTATATATGTATTTACCTATATGCTGGACATAAACCCTCACATGTACATCTACATGATGAGATACATTCCTATACTATTGAATGACTGAGCTGTATGATATGTTTGTGGTACTGTCCGTTGTCTGTATATCTGCCATGGCGTATTGGTAATACACATTAGCTGTGTGCGCAGGGTCCTGGTTCTGCCCCTTGCAAAGGACGTTGAGTTTGTTGCAGGGCAGAACAAGCCTATTGGATACGGAAGGGAGTAAGGCACATTAAAGCAGTTGGAAGCAGGTTTGCGTGGTGCTAGGCACTGCTGACTTCTGGTTACAGCCTCTTATGCTTGTTTAGCCTCTACATTGCTTAACCAGTGCAATACTCACATACTGGTAGCCAAACACGCTTACACCTGCTCGCTCCCGCACTTGCAAAATGCACCGACATTGGTGCTTGCATCTGTCACTCACACCCCTGGGTGTGAACGAGGACCACAATATTACTTTGTGATGCCTATTACATTGAAATACATGACTACAGTATCAGGAATAGCTGCCTATTAGGCGACGGCATGGTGTTCGACTGTACGGAATTAGTGGCATGTACGGTGAATCTTTCATATTTGTGTTCCTCTTACAATCTGCTCCCACCTTGTGATGCCTATCATATTGGACTACATGACCACAGTCATAGCTGGCCTTAGGCATAGGCCAACTAAGCAGCCGCATAGGGCGCCGCTTTAGTGGGGGCACTTTACCAGTATTTATTTGGTGTAGGTAGACCAGGAAGGGGGCACTGGGTTGTGTGGTGGGGGGTGCCATTGTGCCCTTTGCATAGGGCATCACTTGACCTAAGGCCGCTCCTGACTACAGTATCGGGAATGGCTGCACATTAGGCGATGGAATGGCGTTCAACTGCACGGAATCAGTGGCCTGTCCAGTGAATTAATCATATTTGTGTGTTCCGCATACACTCTGCTCCTGTCTGGCTGATACATGGGAACCGAGACTCTGCAATACAGACAAGTAGTTGGGTTGTGGGAGTCACATCAGTCGGCTGAGTCATGCTACTGCATACCTATTATAGGTTTGCCACCTTTTCAATTGGCCAAGGTGGGACTTTAGGGTTGCTACCTGTCCCACTTTGTGAGGGACACTGCGAAAATAATCAAGACATATCAAATGTCCCGATTACAGGACATTATTATATTCTATGTTTCATTAATAATTGCATAAAACAGTTATCTTATATATGAAACTTATATATGTTATGTGAAGTAGCATAAACAATTTAAATGTAACTAGGTTAAGCTTTTATTTGTGCAAATATGTATAATCCTGAACTATGCATGGCTGTAGGTATGTTTTGTCCTGGAAAGTCTGACATTTCTACAGAACATATCCCACTTTGGCCATTTGGAAAGATTCCAACCCTATAGGACCTGTATGTAAAGATGTCAGACTTTGCAGGGCAACACATACCCTCAGCCACTAGAAAGGGGAGTACTTCACTGTTTTGCCTAAATTAAAGGCTACTCTTGTAGCATTATAGTTGCTTATACTGTTACTTATAACATTTAGGTGTTTCAGGTGAACATAATTGCTTTATGCAACTACTATAGACAATATAAGTAATATTTGCCCTAAATTACAGGACATTTGCCATAATTACAGTTATTTTGCAGGACACAACTGCCCAAAGGGGAGTGTCCCTCGCAAAGGTGGACAGGTGGTAACCCCAACCCTATTATTCTATCAACTTTCTAAGGTAGTCGGCGGAACATGTGCTGTCTCTCACTATCAGACCTCTCATACGAATGGGGAAGAATGAACACTGAATCAGGGACACTGCATAATGACCTCAGGGACACATTTAGAAGGTTGGTGCTATTAACCTAACACATTGACGGACACAGAGCACATATGTATTCATATACATTCTCTGAGGTACATGCTGTTTATGACTCTTACATGTTGTCATTATTCATTACGTGTATTCTGCCACCTTTCCTCCTAATATCACTAGTTTTAGGAGGGTTTAGTTGGGACTGTGTTAGATTCTGATTCGTAATCACGGACATCCCTGGTAATGGGGGACAGTTTAATTATATGGTCCCTATGTGTTCCCACAATGGTTTACGGACTGTCCAGTAGATGTGCTCTTAAGGATTGGGAGGTGTGGGCGTCTGCTATACCCACATCGGAATATTACTTACACCTACGGGGCAGTCCTAATACATGTCTGCCAGCCAACACCTGCATGCCTAGCCCCATAATCACATACCCATAGTTTCCCTACCTGCCGCTACTATACAGCACTCATCCTTACTGTGGGCGCAGGTGGGATATGAACGCACTCCTACACACTGCCCACTCTCCCCATGTCAGGACACATGTCATACGTTGTGTCAACCCATGTGTTATCAGGCTTGCAGAACCTACTGTTCCCTGTACAGCTACATCCTGGCCTTGTTTACTCCCATTGGCTGGAAGGACCAAATTTTTGTTGTCCCACAAGGGATGTCGCTGTCCATGTTTAAAGTGTAGACCTTGTAGGTCTTTCCCACTGGTAGTTTCCTGCCGGTGGTCTGGGAAGCAGTGTTGTATTTACCTTTATTGCGCTGGGGGGGTGGGAGGTAGATGTTTGTTGATTGGACCTCCCACCAAC
>NC_056735.1:1220110632-1220123132 GCF_019279795.1 Protopterus annectens
TTAAATCTCTTACCTGTTAAATGTCCGTGATTTGCGGTGTCGGTTATTTTAGATGTCTGTGAAGTGGGTGTCGATATAGTGAGTTGTCGATCGATAGACATGAACCCATATATATATATATATATATATATATATATATATATATATATATATATGTGTGTGTGTGTGTGTGTGTGTGTGTGTGTGTGTGTGTGTGTGTATATCGGTCTGTACATACACATGCAAACACACCTACATGCTTATTTACATTTCCCATACCATTGAATCACTGTCACTTACCATTGCGCATACATACCCGCTTATGTCTAGGGTTGCCACCTTTTCAAATGGCCAAAGTGGGGCATTTTTGGGACACACATCAGATTTTACAGGCTGACACATACCCACGGTCAATACAAAGGTTAGAACTTTACTTATCTGCCTAAGTAAAAGCTTATTCTTGTAGCAGTTTAGTTGCTTAATCTGTTTCTTGCAACATTTATGTATTTTACATACAGAAATAACTGTTTTATGCAACTGTTACATGAAATATGGGACATACGTATTTCCTACAATCACAGGACATTTGCCATTGTATTATATTTGATCTGGACACAACTGCCAAAAAGGGACTGTCCGTCTCAAGGTGGGACAGGTGGTAACCCTACTTATGTCTGCTTTAAAGCACCTTAAGCACCCTATATCCGACTGCCACTATGTGAATGTGTAAGGTATATATTCCCGATAATGCACATGGGGAGACATGCATCATGGTCAGGTGTTTAATCCCGGGTTGTAGGTTCTGCAGGACTGGCTGGAGGCTGAGCAGTCTTGTGGACAACTACTGCTCATACAACTTGTGCCCAGATGTATACAGGACTGGACATTGTGTCTTGACACCAAGTCTAATGTTTAGAACAGATACTTATCCCATGAGGGATATCCAAAAATTGTGGAGACAGATGACCTTCTTTGCTTTACAGCAATAAGATAGGGTTATACATGCAAGGGATACATAGTTTGCAATCCTGAGACTGCCTAGGATGAGACTGCCTACTAGTTATGGGTAGGGGTCACTATGTGCAGATATGGCTCGCCTATCTAGCAGCCCGAGTATGGGTAGTTTTGGTGTACATTCAGGAAGTGGGGGATGGTGTGCTGTGAAGGGGATGATGGGTATTCAAATATGTATCCAGGTATGTTGGGGTTGGATGGCTCAATTCAGGCCAGACCATTATGTGGGTATGTGCCGGTAATGTTTCTGTACATGTGTATTGCACTTTTTAATGTCCACATGTTTGTGGGATTGTATTGCAGATGTGAATATTTGTTCTTTGGTTATCTTCCTGATTCAGCCACTTCTCCCTCGTAGACCTCCAGTTCACCTATTGTGCATCCAAACCAGTCTCTCCTTGGCGAATTATTACATTACCCATCATCCCCCACCCCCATATTCCACAGACACCATCCATCCCTTCTCTAGTTGATGGCCCATGGCACAGTCAACAGAACACATTGCGTACACTACATATCTCTGGGACCAATATGGTTGTGAGGAATACCCTAGCATTTCTTATCATCCACAAGCTGTACTTCACACACATAGGTACACGCCAATACTTATCTTTCATAACATGGTAGGGAGACCCAGGTAATACCCGTTCATCTATGGGCCGTCTTGACAAGGACGACTTGGACCATGAATGGGCAGATATAGGGCGAATGCTATGACCATTGGTAGGGTTGCCACCTTTTCATATGACCTGGATGGGACATTTTTGGGACACACATCAGTGTTTACAGGCCAACACATACCCACGGTCAATACAAAGAATAGTACTTTAGTTGTATGCCTAAATATAAGCTTTTATTGTTGTAGCAGTGTAGTTGCTTATTCTGTTTCGTTTACTTGCTTATTCTGTTTCTTGTAACATTTAGGTATTTTATATACAGAAATAAGTATTGTATGTGACTATTACATAAAATATGGGACATAAATATGGCCTACTATCACAGGTCATTTGACATTTATTATGGTTTTGGTATGGACACACCTGCCTAGAGGGGGACTGTCCCTCACAATGTAGGACAGGTGGTAACCCTAACCATTCGGCTAGGCTTAGCAATTGGTGGCGTGCTAACACAATGCATTTCGCTTCCACTTGGTATAACTAGCGACACTACAATGGAATATGGGCACAGGGTTTTAAATATAATTTGTTTGAGGGATGGGGACTCAATATTCAGCTACGTGCCTTTGTGTTTACTTTTTATTGGGGTGTTCACAAAAATGGAATGGAGGCCTCAGGGAAGGAAACAGCAAGTATGGAATTAATGAGCAGTATATACAAAAGATTTTAACATTTTTAATTACTCAGATGTGGTTATTGATAAAACATTTTTTGATCCATTTTGTAAAGGTTTTGGGTTTATACCCAAGCAAAGAGCTGATATTTTTAAATTACTAGTTGATATTAAACTTTTTGTTAGAAAGAAAAATCTAGAATTATTTTTCAATGGAAAGACTACTGACTACAAAGAAAAAAGTTTAGTACGTAAGAGCACATTTAACCCGCCATTGCATCCCCGATTAAGAAATTTTGAAACAGTAGTGGAAAATGAACTAAGGACTTCCTTCAAAAGGCATGAAGTACATCCCAATCTCACTCTTGCGGAACAAGAAATACTCACAAACATTAGCAGAAACAGGAATGTGAGGGTAAGGAAGCCAGACAAGGGTGGGGGTGTAGTACTCATGGACCATATTTTATATGAAGGAAAAATGATGGACATTTTAAACAACTCTGATAAATATATTAGAACATCCATTAACGAAATCAACATTGCATACAAGAAAATTTATGTGTTATTAAATGACCTCCTTATTGAAGGGTTAATTGACTTGGGCACTTACAAATATTTACATGTTGAGAAACCTAAAGTACCTTCAATTTTTGGTATTCCAAAGGTACACAAAGACAGCAATGACCTGCCCTTGAGAGCTATAGTTTTTTTCTGAGGGGTCTGTGACTGCACCCCTGGTGAAATATGTAGACTCAAAAGTCAAGAATTTAGTGTTGAATGATGTTAACATACTCAAGGATTCTTGGGATTTTTTAAGAAACTTGAACCATACTTTATTTTCTGATAGGGTGGCTTTTGGAACATTAGATGTGGTGGATTTATTTACAAGTATACCACACAATGTTGGCCTGTTGTGGTTTGAAGAGATGCTTGTTGGTTTTAAAGAAATGAGTTATAATGAGTTTAGAACAGTTTTGGTACTAATGGAAGTGATACTGAAAAATAATTATATTTTCTTTGAAGGTGAATATTTTAAACAGTCCAGAGGTGTGGCTATGGGGGCACATTGTGCTCCAACTTATGCAAATATTATAATAGCCAACTGGGAAAACAATTTTGTCTTAAATTATTTATATAGGAGTTATTGGACTTATTATGGTAGATTTTTGGACAGGAAATGAAGATGATTTTGAGGCATTTGTCCAATACATCAATGGTACAACCAGTTTTTTGCAATTTACACATAAATTTGATTATCATGAACTAAATTATTTGGATGTAAATATAAGTAAGACAAATGAAGGTTTCAGGTCAAGGATCTACAGAAAAGAGACTTTATCCACTTCCTATTTACATTTTACTTTTACATTTAGTTCTTACCCATTCCATCAGAAGAAAGGAGTGTTGAAAGGACAACTAGTACGTTTAAGCAGAATGACCTCTGACAATGAAATTTACAACAATGATTGTGAGGTTTTGAAAGGAATGTTTTTAAACAGAGGTTACCCAGGAAATTCATTTGACAAGATATGTAATGAAGTTAATGTTGGAAGGGATGCTAAGTTTGCACCCATTTTGGGGAAATTACAAACGATTAACGAACATGAATTTGATAAAAAATCAAAAGAAAATTATAGTTCATCGATAACAATAGCTTATGATGGTCAGACAGGGTTGACTAGAAGAATCATAGACAAAGAATGGAGAAATTTCTCCAAGTTGTCAGGCCTAAAATGCATATTTGATGATGATCTGAGGTATACCTATCGCAAAGGATTGAATATCAAGAATATTTTAGAAAGGGGAGCAAATAGAAACAACCTTGAAAAAGGTACAAAAAAGAAAAAAAGGACTTTTCAAGTGTGGGTGTTGTAACTACTGTTCACATCTTATAATTGGGGATGCTGTTTACCTACATGCAAGGAAAAGGAAACTAATTTTGAATACATTTGCAAACTGTAATACTAAAGGCATTATATAGTTGATCCTTTGTAAAGGATGTGAATCATTCTATGTAGGCAAGAGTGAAAAAAAATTAAAACAGAGGATTTACGAGCACCTTTACGATATTAGGACCAAAAATGAAAATAATACACTTTATAAGCACAGTATTGTTTGCAATCAATCAGAATTTCAGTTTTTCATATTAGAAGTTGTACCCATTGACCCTAGGGGAGGTATGTGGGAAACTTTGGTGGAATACAGAGAATTATACTGGCAGATAATTTTGGAAGCCAGTAAACCCCCGGGGCTCAATGATATGATTTCATTAGCACCAGTTTTGAAACTGAGATCAGCAAATTTATAAATTGTTTTTTACACTTAAAAATGTATTATTTTAACTTTGTAGGATAGAAAATTGGTTTTAAGATACTGTATACTTTCACTATGAAATGAGGTAATGTGACATTATAGCCAGTAGAGGAGACTACACATGCACATAAAATTTTGTTAACAAAAAGTTTATTTATTTTAGTTATATACATCAAAGTTTTACTTGAAGATGTTATAACATTCATTGATTTTACAGTTTTTTAAATATTTATAAAATATTTAAAATATTTGTTATACATATTTATACAAATGTTATGATCACAAAACATTTTGGTTTCCATTTATTCATTATGAAGGTAGAGAACGAAATGATATGTTGTATGGATTTTATTGGTAAATTGTTTCTTTGACTCCATTGGATATGGCTTAATTGCTTAATGATCTGGTTTTATATATAAAGAGTGGATTATTAACGGATTTTCATCTGACAAAGTTGGAGACGAAAACGTGATTATTGGAAGTGTTATTTACTTGTTCGTCTGGGTTTGCACTGATTTCAATAAACCGTGTGTTTTTATCTCCTGGGTCTGAGGTGCTTGTGTTGTGGTTACCAGTGACTTTTGCACCTTCCATTATTTAGTTTTTTACTATTACATAACATATGGGACATAATTATGGCCTACTATCACAGGACATTTGACATTTATAATGGTTTTGGTATGGACACAGCGATCAAAGTGCTCCGCAAGGATGGCGTGCAGGGTCAAACCAACAACGTAAAACCAACAACGACCAGCAAAAACGATAGTGAACACAATATAATAAAGATTACTTTATTGTTGCTCCAAAATCATATTCCAGACCGGTTTCGGCTATTCATCCTTTATCAATGGATACAAAAAGATTTTTTGGTGCAAAATAAAACAGCCTATATTTATAGTGATCTCTAATTACCTTGAAACAGTGGTATAGCCCAACCTAGTGGATGTATGTATGGACACACCTGCCTAGAGGGGGACTGTCCCTCACAATGTAGGACAGGTGGTAACCCTAACCATTGGGCTAGGCTTAGCAATTGGTGGCATGCTAACACAATGCGTTTCACTTCCACTTGGTATAACTAGAGACACTACAATGGAATATGGGCACGGGGTTTTAAATATCATTTGTTCGAGGGATCGGGACTCAATATTCAGCTACGTGCCTTTGTGTTTACTTTTTATTGTGGTGTTTGCAAAAATTTCTTGTATGCTTTGCATAAATTTCAGTATCCACAGACACTGACGGGAGTGATTACTATTTGAGGCAGGCTGTACTAGTCAGCATTTTAGGTTGTGCATATGCAGCCAACATGTTCACGCCTCCGTGCTGCGCTTGAACAAGCCCCCTACACTCATACACATTTCCTATGCACATGGCCATTACGGCAGTGCGCCTTCATTAATATGCATGTGGTGCTGCTGCGCCATCTCTCTGCCACACAGTCGGTGCAAGACTAACGCCGTCCTTGCACCGAGCTTCATGAATTCTGGGGCTTGTTTTTTTAAGTTCTGTTTTGATTTATTTGATTTTTTGTAGTAAGATCATTTACTTATAAATATTCCTCTAATTTGAATTTTAATTGCAGTCCATTGAATGGCAGGAGGAATTTGAGAATAAGAGAAGTTATTCAAGAAATTCTCAAACAGCAAAATAAATTCTGTCTTAATATCTTCTTTTTGGAGTAAGTTAGAAGTTAAAGACCAGTTATAATTGTTAGCCCCTAGTTTGCAAGGATTACACCAGCTTATCATCTGAAATTTAGTTTTTCTATTTATTAAAAAAGTACAGTACAGGGCAAGCTTCTGTCTATTCTGTTTTATCTGTAAAGGGAGATCATGTGCAAAAGTAATTCTATTACCATTCTAGTTAATTACTTTCTTTTTTTTGGAGGCTGCAATGGTCTTACTTACATCTTGGTAGTTTAACTTTGTTTGTGTCTTTCGGCTTTTCCTGGTTAGGGGTCGCCACAGCAGAACTCCGGTCTGCTAATGATTTGCAGTAGATTTTTACATGACGAGTTGCCAGCTCTGACACACAACCTTCAACAAAGGTACGCCCATTCACGCATGTCTCCACACAGAAGACACTTTAACTGAGAATCAAACAGGACAACGTCTTACTGTGAGGCGACAATGCTACCGCAGCACCACCACCACAGTATCTTGGTAGTTTAACTGTTTAACAAAAATGTGCCTTGTTTGTCGAGAGTGGATGATTTCCTGTTTGCTTGATGCACCCTTTCTGTAATAATCTGTTTTGCTTCCCCCTGATTGTTTAATAAATGGCCACAGATTTTGTGTAAAGTTTCGATTAATTTCAGCTGATCATACAACTTAGGAATACCACATATTAAGATGTTATTGTGTGTGCTTCTGGCTTCCAAGTCTAGTAATTTTCCATTAATATCCTGACTATATTTAAGATTAGAATTGAGATCCTTTAGTAGTTGTGCAATTTTCACTTCATTTTTTATTAAGATTAGAATTGAGATCCTTTTGTAGTTGTTCAATTTTCACTTCATTTTCTATAACTTTTGCTTCTGTAGCTTCAAGTTTATTTGAAATGTGATTTATCATATTGTCAAGTGATGAAATCTGATCAGAGAGTTGCTGTATGGTTTGCTGAAGATGTTGCAATACCAGTTTTAACTCCACTAAAATGGGAGGTTGGTCTGTTTTTTCCTATATTGGCTGATTTTTTTTTTATCCTCTTGCTGTCTGGCTGTTCCTTCTCTTTTCCACACATTTTTTTTTTTCTGGTGAGAAAAGCATTGCAATTTTGCTTTGGTTGTTTGAATGTTCATATGTTAATTTTCATTTGCCATTTTACCTTGTTTTAGATGTATTTTCCACTGATGCAAAATTATGTAGTACAATAGTCAACTCTAGTTTGTTTCAAAACCTTTCTTTTATTGCTTCATATTCTCCTTAATGCTCGTTCTTTCCCCTTGTAGTATAAAATATTCTAAGCTTGCATAACTCAGTCACTGAGTCAGATCCCTCCCTTTAAAGAAGCTCCCAACATTTTCCTAAAGAATATTTATTAAGCAGTGTTTATTAATACATCAGATCTATCAAAAGAGAGTCTACGTTCAAAATTGACTTATTTTGACAATTATTTTCTTCCTGTTTTATTTTTCTTTATGTAGATCGAGAGCCACAGTTTACATGGGGACTTACAGCTGAACTGATGTTCTCCCATCAGACCATTTGACAGCAGCACCTTCAAGGTCAAACAAAAGAAAGAAAAGAAGACACCTGTTGTCACCTTACAGTAGCATTCCAGAATCTCTTCGTGTCCCATTTATTTCCCTTCTCTGTTCCTCCCACATAATTTAGAGAATAATGGAGCACATGTACGCCTTTTGCCTTTAATGTAGATGTATTTTCCACAGATGCAATTTTGTTTAGTCCAAATTCAGCTCTGATTTAATTTGAGCCTCACATTCTGCTTATTTTCTGCCCCCCCCCCCCTACAGTGCAGAATACATGGAGCTTGTATATCTCAGATCCCTCTTTTCAAACAAGGTCCAGCACTTTCATTAGATAATGATTAATACCACTTCAGATCCATCAAAGACTTTACTTTGACTTGTTTTGATGCTTCTTAAGGTTTCTACCTATTGTTATTTTTCTTTTTATAACTCAAGAGTCAGTTTATGTAGGGGAATTATGGTTGAAACAAAGCTCTTCCTTCAGGCCAGTTAATGATGACAATTCAAGGAAAAACAACGGAAAGAAAATAAGATTCCTGTTGTCATTGCAGCCTTCTCAAATCAAGAATATCCTTTAAACACGTTTGCAAAGATTCTTCATGGCTTATACATTTCCCTTCTCCTTTTCTGCCACTCAGATCAGAGAGTAACAAAACGCAGGAATGACCACAACCACTGAGTCAGACTTTCTAAAATCACTTTAGCTCCATCAAATAAAGGCTTCTATAGTCCAACTTCAGCTCTGGTTTATTTCAAGGCCTCCTTTTTTTACTTCATGTTCTCCTTATTACTGTTTCTTTAACTTTAGTGTTCAGAATACTCAAAGTTTGTATTTCTCGGCCCCAGAGTCAGATCTCACATTACAAACAAGGATCAGCACTTTCATTTTGTTTAATTTTTATAAAAGAAAAAAATAGAAAAGGCAATGATTAATACCACTTCAGATCTATCAAATAAAGGACTTAACTTGGAATTGTTATGACAATTGTTTAAGTTTTTCTTCCCCTTTTATTTTGCATTAAGTAGTTCAAGAGTCACACTTCACTTGGGGATTTATGGTCAAAAGAAAACTCTTCTTTCAGGCCAGTTAATGATGGCAATCCCAAGGCAAAAACAGAAACAAAAGAAGATTCCTGCCAGCACTGCAGCCTTCTCAAAACAAGAGTATCATTAAACATTTTTTGCAAAGACTCTTCATGGCTTATATATTTCCTTTTTCCTTTTCTCCCACACAGATCAGAGAATAGCAGAACACAGGGATGTCTGCAACCACCAAATACATCTTTTTTTTTTAAATAACATTTCAGATCCATCAAATATGGTCAAAACAAAGCTCTCTCTTTAGGCCAGTTAATTCTGATTTTCCCAATGCAAAACAGAGAAAAGAAAAAAGCAATCCAATGTTGCTGCAGCTTCCTCAAATCAAGATTGCCCTTTAAACATTTTTGCAGAAACTCTTTCTTGGCTTATGCAACTCCCCTCTTGTTTTCTCCAGTTCAGCTCAGAGAATAGCAGAACACACAGATGTCTGCAACCATCAGGTCAAACTCTTTTCCTAAGTCAGTTCAGGGTATATTTTATAATTTTTTAAACAGCTTGTAAGAGATCATTGTTCTAGATTGGATTTTTACTTTTAAAAGACTGTGATTATATACCTTGTGGGTTAAAAGCATTGTGGTTGTATCAGAGCTTAGCTAGTACTGAATCTACAGGTCGGCCATCATCTTGCCTCCCCTTTCTTCTTAGCTATTGTTGAAATTGTTGTTTTTGATTACAGTTGCATATACATATTAATGATGGCACATTAGTCATTATTCTCTTTAGAAGGGGTTAAAGTTGGGTTATTATCGTAAGACTCGACTGCATCCATCCATTCCCCTTTTTTCATATGAGGTCAAGGTGTCACATCAACAGTGTCAATCATCTAGAGCCAAGATTTGCACCCCCAGGTGGCTAGCCCTGCCACAGTAGTTTTTCCACACCACAAACTCACATGCACACTTACTCCTATGGTTAATTTAGAATGTTCAGTCCACCTACTGCATGTCTTTGGAAGATGAGAAGAAACCAAAGCACCTGAGGGAAACCCGCATGGCTACAGGGTGGGTATGCAGGCTCCACACAGATGGTACCCCAACTGAGAATTGAACCAGGGAACCTCTTGCTAAGAGGCAACAACACTATCTAATGCGCTAGGGTGCCGCCCTACATGTTAGTGTTTATATGAGCTGATTGGAATGCAGGGAAATAGCTGACTGAAATTCAAACACATTAGTCTTCTCTATACTATACCAGACACCACCTAGTGACTGAAGAGCCTCTGGACTTGCTGGAAAATAATTATGCACATACATTGTCATTCTCAGTTTCAAAGAAATGCACCTGATGATACAAAGAAGGTCACAGCATGCCACAATGAGGGTCAAAGTGTACCAGAAAACCACCGGTACAATATACACAAGTGTATGTGCAGATATTGAAAGGGGATGCGCAGTACATTCTGTGCGAATAAGACTATCGATATGCAATGCAGTACAGTGTAAATATGGTGTTTGTGTTAGCAGGGGAGAGCCACCTTGCATATTGTATTGCCGTGCCTCTGCATGGAACCAAGCTGCCCAGTTCAGTATAATCTGCATTTGGTTCCTAGGTTAATATAGATGATGTTGCTTTACAATTGTTTGCATTTTCCATGCTGTCAGTTGCTACCCTATGATGATCGCTTGTCTACATCTAGCCAACAATTACTTTTACTTCTGCCTTTTCTTGGCCTCTGTTTCCTTAAAGACTGTTGAATTGTTTTTGATAAGCAGACTGTGTGGCTGGTGTGCAGGGCATGATAGTCATTTGGGTGACAGCTGCTCCACTGTATTCTAAGTTGATGTGAGATATCAGTAATGGAGAGGTTATTAAAAACAAATAAAATCTTGTAACAAAAAAAAAAAGAAAGAAAACAGAGGCTATTTAATAAATTCAGTAATGAATGTCATCCATGGTGGTGTTGTTTGCATGGAAATACTGGATGATCTTGGGTAGAGAAGCTTTCCTCCTACAGTGTTGGGAAGGTTATTATTTCTCTACGGAGTACACCTATCAGACATTATTGCTTACGCAGACAGAAAGAAAGAAAGACTAGTCAGAGAGACAGCTGGATTTCTTGTTTGCAGCTGTTCCATATTATTTGCTGATGCTTTTCTAGAATGTCAAACGCATGCAACATTTATATGCATTATACATGATGAATGAATGAATGATAACCTACCAAATGTATCCTAAAATATGGGATGGCATGTATATCATTCTTTGAAATGTACATTAGAAATACACATCTGGGATGTTTTATACATTTGGTAGTCATTAAGGGGCATTAATCTGTATAGACGCAGGACATTCTGCTATGGAAAATATACATGTACAGTAGGGTGCAAAAATATAAACTGCAGAACTGTCATTGCAGTGAACCAGAGAAATAATGGCTTTCCTTTTTTCTCAGAATAGCCACATTCAAAATTCTGGTAATGTCTTGTCTGCATAGTCCTGTTTGTCTTTGATGTACCTGTAAACAACATCTTTGCTGATAGTATTTTAGTTATATACTCCAAGTCAATACATTTATTTCCAGTTGTTAGTGTTCATTTAGGCAGAAATAGCTATAAATCTTTGTGGGTATAATTTACTTGAATATTGCATTTGTTTAGTCTACCCAAGTTGATTATAAAATTAATGCTCTAAAGTCTTCATAGAAACTGCAGATCCACTGTAACCTTACTTCATCAAAGCATTTGCTGATAAGAAATGTTAGAATAGAACCCTATGAACTGGAGCTGAACTGTTCTTTGCTTTTTAGCAATGGCAATATTACGTGACTTATTTATAAAGAAAATTCATCTCACAAGGCATAAACTATATAAGCCTCATCAATCAAATGAAGGTTTTACAGCACAGAGAACAAGATACAGCAGGAGTAAATTAAGCAATTCAAAATGCGAGCTGAGAACTAGAAGCATGCTAAGAAGAAAAGGGCAAAGATAAAATGAAAATCTGATGGTTTACTTCAGTGCACTGCAGTTCGCTGTCTTGAAAAAGTGCACGCAAATATCTCATGAAGAGCTTCATAAAATGTAATAAACAGTATGGCACCCTAACCTAATTCCATAGATACTACCAGATTTACTTTTCACCTGGCTTAAAATGCTGAGCTATATGCTGAGCATGGAAAGAAAACTAATCTTCTTCAGTCATAATAAATGGCCCTGTAGAGTCATGTGTTTGACCTGCAGGAATGCAACTGTGTAAAAAGATTTTTTGCAAAACTTTGAGAGGCTTCCAGTTCATATTTACCATGTCAGTGACCTTAACAAAATTCTCCACTAATAAGATGTCACTAGCCATATCGAGGTCATGAAGAAACATCAAGGCAATTCCCAAGCACTTTTTAGAAACAAGGAAAGGATTTATTGTAATGAACAACGATGGCCCAGAGACTAAAATAATGTGATGTGCAGCCACACATCCAGTATTGCAGGCATGTCTCTGAGGTATTCACTAAGTCATTTGAAATAGAAGTTTAATACTAGGAGTTTCTTCAAAGTAATGTGCATGCATAAGTTATTAACAGATTACAACACGTACATGACAATACAGCTGCTGCTTCTCAACATAACCCTTTCTAATGGGATACAGAATT
>NC_056735.1:1220128132-1220145632 GCF_019279795.1 Protopterus annectens
TTGAAGAATATTAGATAGTGCGGGGCAGCTGGTGGGTTGAAATAATAATTTGTGGGCTGAGACAATTTGGAGGAAGTCAAATTGACTGGGGAGTTCAAGCCAATTTAAAGTTTGTAGGGAGGTGTAGTGATGAGAGAAGGAATTTGCCTTGGTGGCGAATCTGGAGATTTTATTGTAGCATACTTCCAGTTTGGAGGTAAGGATGGAAGATAGATTAGTAAGCAGAGGAGTGCCATACAGAAGAGATGGGAGGAGATATGTGGTGACCAAATTATGTCTAGTAGAGGGAGAGAGGAAGTGATTGTTTCTGTACAGTAAGCCAAGTTTTATGTGGGTTTTCTTGATGTTAAGTTGGATGTGGGTATTGAATTTTAAGTGTTCATCGATGGTGACCTCGAGGAGTTTAGTGGAGGGAACGATGTCAATGATGGAGTTGTTAAGGCTGGTAATTTGAAATGAGTTTTTATCAGAGGGAGTGGATTTAGAGGGAGTGAACAGAAGAATTTTAGTTTTGTTAGCATTACGTGAGAGGTGGTTTTGGTGCATCCATTTTTCAGTGTTTAAGAAGGAAGTTTGAGTTAGAGACTGGAGTTCTGTTAGGTTGGAGGCACAGCAGATCAAAGTTGAATCGTGTGCATATTGGACGATTTTGGTATTAGGAATGGCTTTGTGGAAATCATTAATAAAGATGTTAAATAGCAGAGGGCCAAGTATGGAACCTTGGGGTACTCCTGTGGGGGTGGGAAGGAAGGTGGAGGGGCTTGGCCCCATTTCACGGTTTGGGACCTGTCTGAAAGATAGCTGGAGAACCAGGAAAGAGTTTTTGGGGAGATGTTAAGGTTAGATAGATGGTTTAGTAGATGGGTGTGGGAGATGGTATTGAAAGCTTTAGATAAATCTAGCAGAACAGATGAAACTAAGTTACCAGAATCTGAAGCTGAATTGACAGAGTGTAAGATGGAGAGAAGGGCTGTGTTGGTATTGTGTCCAAGGTGGAATCTGTGTTGGGTAGGAGAGAGAGCAGCTGATGTTCGGTCAGGAATGGCATGAGCTGCAGGTGTATGCATTTCTCTAGAAGTTTAGAGATGGGTGAGAAGATGGCTATAGGGCAGAAATTGATTGGAGAAGTTACAGTTTTTGCCACCCTTGTGGAGTGGAAGAATAAAAACAGAATGCCATAGTTTTGGTACATAGGATTCGAGTAGTGATCTATTTATCAGGATGCTGATAGGAAGAGCAATATTGTCTGAGGCAAGGTTTAAGTTTGGAGAGAAGTCTTTTTATAAGGTAGGTGGATACAGGTTTAAGTTCAAAATTAGGGGTTGTGGTAGGAGAGGAGGAGGAAGCTTGGGCAGAGGGGGGTAGGGGGGATGTTGTTGGGGAAGGTTTTGGTTAGCTCAGCAATAGAAGAGGTGAAGAAGGTGTTGAATAGTTTGGCAATTTCTTGGTCAGATTTTCTAGTGTCAGGACAAGGGTTGTTTGTTGTACCAGGCTTGAGAAGGGAGTTAATAGAGTTCCAGAATTGTTTGGGTTTTTTTGCATGATTTATTTGTAAATGGTTGTAGTAGGATTTTTTATCTATAATGACTTGTTTTTGGCTGGGTTTCGCAGCTGTTTGTATTTAAGTAAAAATACAGGATGTTTATGATGGAGATAGCTTTTCCAAGATTTGTCTCTTTGTTGCATAATTTTCTTGGTTTCTTTGGTAAGCCAAGGGGCAGTCTTGGCTTTAACTCTTTTAGTTCATATTGCAGCTAGGGAGTTTAGGACAGTTAGGAATGTAGAGTTGAAGAAGTCAATGGCTTAGTTTAGAGGTAGGGTTTTTAGTGTGTTCCAGTTAGTGAGCTTAAGGGAATCAGAGAAGGTAGAGGGGTTAAAGTTAGTTAGGTTGCGAGTGTGTAAGAGTTGGTGGGAATATGAGGAAGAGGATGTAGCTCTATGAATGAAGGCAGGGTGAGATACCAGGATTCAGTTTAGGATGGAGCCTGGGTGGTTGGTTTTGTTAGGCCTAGTAATGGAGCTAATGAGTTGTGTAAAGTTGAAGAGATTGATTGACATGGTGGGATTAGGGTCAATGATTTTTTGCCAGTCAATATTTACATCTCCCATAATGTAGGTTTCATGTTTAATATTTGAGGAGGTCCAAGAGAGGATGTCTTCCAAGGTATTGGTGTTGTTACCAGGAGGAATGTAAAGGGAGATGATTCAAATACTTTTATGGCCATTTAATTTTATAATGTCAGTTACTAGCTCAGCATTATTAAAAGAAGGGATAGGATTTGAAAAGGGAATGATGGATAACTGACTGGAGTAGATTAGTGCTACACCACCACCTCTTTTACTTAGGCGGTCAGATCAGAGAGATTGATATCCATCAGGAAGGAATTCTGAGTCGGTTATGTGTGGTTTTAACCAGGTTTCAGAGATGGCTACTATGTCAGATAAATTATGGTTGAGCCAGGCATGAAAGACGGTAATTTATTAGCTAAGCTTTGGGCGTTGATGGTGTGGAATTTGAGGTGTTTACTGATTGGTTTGTTGTTGGAGCTGAGGTATTTTTGTTTGAGAAATGTTTGGTCTATGGTTGGGATGAATGTTACCTGCTAAGCAGAGGTAAAAGAGAAGGTGAATAAGTTTGTTAGGATTGTGTTTGGTTGGGAATGGATGGTAGGGGGTGGGTTTAGGTTTGTAGAATTTAGTGGGGATTTGGAAGAGTTTTAATGTTAATAGAAGGGTGGGGTGAAAGGGAGTTAAAGAGGCAGAGATATTGTGGAAGTGACTTGTAGGGTAGGGGTGTGGAGGTAGAGGTGGAGAGTGTAGGTGGAGGTTGGTGTAAGAGGTGACATGGTACCGAGGAAATAGAATGAGGAGTAGGAGTAATGTAGGGGTAAAGTTTGTAGTAGGAAAAGAGAGCATCGTAGATGTAGTTTGATTTGAAGTGAAAAGATATGTAGGTTAGAGAGAGTTAGGTAGGGCTGTTGGGTGGGGAGGAGGAGTGCTGAATAAGGTGTGGTTGGTGGAGAGGGAGGTAGTTTTAGGGTAATGGGAGGAGCAATGCTGTGTGGGGATTGGGTGATGTAAGAGGGAGGGAGTATGGGATGACAATAAATGTAGGAGCACTGGGGCATGTGGGAATTGAGGGCAGGGTAGAGGAGCGGAGTGAGCCCACAAGACAAATGGAGCGAGTAGAGCCAGAGAGGGAAAAAGGTTCAAGGAGAACAATCAGTACAATGTGAAGGTAAGGGAGTAAGTGTGTAGAGTTGAGGAGAGTAGTAAAGAGGGTAGCAGGGATAGATTAGGCTAATTAGAAGAGAGTTGTATAGGATAAGAATCTACTGGGACAAATTATAGGTTAAGGAAGGCAGCAGAAATGGCTCGGAGCTCAAGAAAGGAAGAGAAGAAAGGTGAAGAAATACAGGGCAGTTAGCTGTATTTAGACTACCACCTTGTAGCCAGTTACATAATTGCAACAAGAGAAAGAGTAAAAGGTCCCCTAAGGGGGGTAAGAGACTGGGTTAGAGTAGGGAGAAATCCTACTTAGGAATAAGGGGATATAAGTTGAAAGTATGGGTTGCGAAGGTTAACAGGGGAATATTTGGCTGCTAGTTAACCAGGCTGGGATGCTTGTTCTACCTAGCAATAGTAGTCAACAGGCAACAGTACCATTTGAAGACATACTTTCACTATATTCTTTTCAGGGAATAAATTCTCAGGGAGCAGGTTGATTATGCCACTATTCACGACGCAAATCTTTGACTTCCAGCAGAGTACATTCAGGTAGATTAGAGCTGGGTACAGGCAGGAACACAGTGTTTCACTATATTCTTTTCAGGGAATAAATTCTCAGGGAGCAGGTTGATTATGTCACTATTCAGGACTCAAATCATTGGCTTCCAGCAGAGTACATTCAGGTAGATTAGAGCTGGGACAGGCAGGAACACAGTGACTAGGAAGCAACTCCAGAGCCTGGGATACACAGCAGCCAGAGGACAGGGCAGGAGTAAATAAAGATCTTTATTCTGTTTCTTTATTCTGTAAAGATCTTTATTTATGTTCTTTAACAGAACCGCTTTCAGCATTTTTGCAGGTTTGTCTGAAACATTTATTGTTACAAATTACATTGCAGATTAAAGACACACTCAGTTTGGGGCTTTATTGGAGGGTGTATTTACTAATTCAAACACCTATATGGTTTCACTGGATGTTATTGTATTACATGCATCTATACCTCATAAATACGTTTTAAAGGCAGTCAAATATTATTTACAACTCAATAAGTTATATACTGAGGAGTTTTCAAGATTTTTGTTGAAATTATTGGATATGGTATTGACTAAAAATGTTTTACATATTCAGGTAATTGTTTTTTACAATTGAGAGGTAGGCTATGAGGGGTATCTGTGCCCCTATATATGCTGACATCTTTATGGGGTTATTTGAATTACAATATATTTATGACACAACTTTCTACTTTTATTTGCGGGGGGGATTGGAAATGTGCAGGCATTATATGGATAATTGTTTGGTACTGTAGATGGGAAATATATAACAACTATATGAAATTATTCTGTATTTGAATAACAATGACAAGGGAATAAAATGCACCTGTTTGGTTGATTTATTTGTCAGCCACGTTTTAGATGTGCATATAACTAAGCTTATTGATGGCTCCATTTATACATCTAGTTGTTAGAAGCCCCTCTACCGAAATGCTATACTTATGGCCACTAGTTGTCATTCAAGATATGTAGCTCAAAATATCTCTTATGCACAATTTTTGAGACTTCAATGGATTTGCATTAATGAAATAGAATATGAAAAACAAGTGGAGATAATGTCATATCAGTTTAGAGTAAAAATATATATATATATATATATATATATATATATATATATATATATATATATATATATATATATATATATATGACCCTAAACTGTTGAAAGACAATATTGGGAAAGTTAATGGTTTGTGCAGATCAGATTTACTAAGACAGCAAACCAAAGATAAATCAGTTTCTAAACAGGTTAGATTTGTGGCAAAGTATGGTAATAATACATTTAAAGTTAGGGAAATCTTGAATAGGCATTGAGATATTTTATCTACGGACCATTTTTATGGGGGTCTTTTAGAGGGCACATGTCATATAGGTTCATATGTCTATATGTGATTACTAGGCTAATGGCACAAGAGCATTTACAAGCCTAGCCAATAAAACCCAGGGTATGGCAATATTATATCTTAATTGCCCAGATATGGGATGGGACTGGGGTAGTATCGGGCTAGTGGGTCTTTGGATGTTGGAGCCCTAAGGCATGTTATAGACAAGACACATGGGTGGTACCAAAGGAGTGAGTTTATGGTTCCCCATCAAAATATTTTTGAAGAGAGTGAGGGATGGACTTTGCTTTACAAAGTTAGGAAGTTTATTCCATAGATGAGGAAGCCTTAGGGATACAAATTGGTCTCTCCAATAAGTTCTGTTAGAGTCACAAATAAGGTTCAAGTGCATGGAACATGTAAACTTTGCGTAATGTTTCTCACCAATATGTAACATTTTCATCAGGGATGGATCAGAGAATGCCTTCTAGGTCAGGCATAAGTTCCCGCTCAATAAATTATAGGAGAGAGAGTAAAGGGATAGGGTCTTTGGTTGGTCTGCATAAGATATGTGTATTATAGTTTGTATTTTTTTACTGAGAAACCTCTGGGGCGACTCCATTTGGTGTAAGTGCCTGGTTAGCTACATGCAGAAGGGAGCATTATGGGCCAATGAATATGGTATTGGCTTGAATAGTGAGTGTTTCCAATAGGTTTAAATACATGGTATGGGTTTCCTGCATCATAAAGGGGGACCTTTAGCTAGCAAGGAAGTTATACTGGATTTTGGATATAGTGATTTGAATATGGCCTTTTGTTGTTGTTTTATCGCAAGTTTATGTCTTCTTTGAAAACTGATTTGAATATGGAGCAGCTCAAGTGCATTGTCCTGTTTAGCCAGCCTTGATGTTTATTTATTTTTGATGTAAATCGAGACACCTCAAGTCTTTAGTCCCTGTTTGTGTAGTAGCTGGTCTAAATGTGTGGAAGAAATATAACCTTGCACTGTCGGTGTGCTTTTCACGGCTTTAAACCATGTCTTAGAGACCACACAAACATCAGCATTCTCTAGGTTGAACAAGGCTTCTAGGGAGTTGAGTTTTTTTTTTTTTTAGACTGCAAGCATTGAGCAGTAATATCTTTAAATTGTATTGGTTTTGATTTGCTATGTCAGAAGCACTTCCAGTTTGAATTGCTTAAAAAAGGCACCATGAGGGAAGACAATGTTTTAGCTAATATTCAAAAGCCTAGAGGGGAGAGATGCAGACCATCCCTGGCAAAGCAGCATGATCTGCTGACCATCTCCTCCATGCTGACAAATAGTGCACCCCCTTTAGAATGACACCAGAAACTAAGACAATTATTAACGGCAGCCATATTTTAGTTGTATCATGGCATCATCCGTGGAAAAAGAAAACTGCTGCTCAATGGTAGACTCATACCAGCCTGTGACACATATTCTGAGAGTCCATGATGTCTTTCTTCTTATAGTCTAGGGAGGTACATCTCAGGTCATTTACACCAACATGGATTATGACTAAGTCATGCTGCTACTTGTGGTCCAGTGACCTGAGTGCATGAGTAATATGCCAGATTCTAGCCCCTAATAAGCAGCTAACTGTGACTTTCTCCTTACTCAGCCTGGTGAGAAGGACATCATTTGTCTGATGATGGAGTCTGAAATGAACAAAATGTTGGATTGTGTGGTGGCTTGACTTACTGGCTTAGGTGTAGAGACTCCATGAGCTGTAGCTATATGTGTTGATGTGGGTGTTGTTTTAAAAGAATATACTTGGGGCTGCTGAGGGTATTTGCTACCTGCAGATGGTCTAGGAGGTCTTTCGTGTTTAGATGGTTACATTTAATTACCTCAGCATATGTGGGTCTACATGTCTGTTTGAACTGATTGTGATGGGTGCAGCGTGTGTATTACTGACAACCTTATTGACATTAGGAGTACTTTTATGTCAGAGCTTTGTCTCCAGTAACATTGTGAAAGTACATCTCTCACATACCATATCAGTTTGTTTGAGAATTAACTGGTTGTCAGTAAACATAAAGTAATTTCTACATTGCCTCAGGATGCCCATATCTACCAAGGTAGTAATGGAGATAGTGCAAAAGTTCATATTCATAACAACAGACCCTTTTACTGATTAGACAGTTGTAGTAAGAATATAAAGAAATGTTAGGAGTATCCAGTTTTCAAGTTAGGGGGGAGTGCATGTCACTGCAGACTAGTTGGCCTGCGCACAACTAGGTATTGGTGAAATTTCAATTGTGCTTTTACAGGAACAATGCCACTCAAGGTGTCTGAGTCTATACAGGGCACTGCCAAACACTTGAGGAAAAACTAATAAATAGACCCTGAAAATTTAAGGATGAATTATTTAGGCAGATATTCTGAAGGTAGAAACAAATCAAGCAGTACTTACTGAAAATAAATAATTAGCTTGTCAAGAATGATGAAAAGAGGGGAGTAGTATGAATGGAAACTGCCTGGCTACTACTAGTGCTGGTCTCACTCTGTTGGGATACAATTCTCCTTTGCCTCTTCTCTCATCAGAAACAAAATATCAACACCAATCCCAAGATGAGAAGCAGGCCACAGCCTATTTGGTGATCCACAGTCTTGTCCCAGATGATGCAAGGGTCTGTTGGCTTGTTGTTGCCTTTTCTTGGTAGATGCCTTGAATAGCAACCAGGCCAATCAGGAACATCAAGCACAGACACTCCCTGCACAACCAGAAACAGTCAGGAGTTAATGCACTCTGCTCCTTCTCTCACCGGGAGCAGAATATTAGCACAAATGTCAAGCTGTCACCTATGAAGCAGTTATTAGGCTTTCTGCTGATCAGTAGTCTCCAGGAAAAATGTCCATGTGCTCCTTCTCTTACCAGGAGAAATCAGAAGCATCAATCCCAAGATGAATATTGCAAGGCAGAATGTGGGTTCTCCAATAATTGGTGGTATTGCAAAGGATCTTGCAGATTGTAAAGGTAAAATGGAAAAAATGGGTTAATATCCTAAACATGGGAGTGCAGACTAAGCATTTAGATATGAAAGAGGGGCTAACTTAAGCTTTGGCTGTCTAAGTGGAGAGCCACTAATTTTAAAAGAGCAAGATACATTGAAAGGGGGTGTGCACTTTGTATTCTGGTTCCATGGAATACAGTGGGATGGACAACAAATTTAAATAGTTGAAGGAGTGATTTGTCAAAATGATTATTTAGTGTTTACTCTCAACAGCCAATGAAACAGGAGAGGGAATGAGATTTGAGGTCAAATTAAGACAAGGGGCAGGCAACTAGAAAAACATTTAAGTTTAAGAACACAGCAGCAACAGGGTGGGATGTTGGGAAAAACTTATGTGTGACTCACAAGAGACACAGCTGTGTTCTCTTTTCTAGTTTTAATATGCAATTAAAAGCAGAATACAAATAAAACACAATATAAAGAAAACAAATCACAATATACAAAATAGAAGAAGGCAATAAAATAATACAGAATGTATGAAGGCAAAAGCTAACTAACCTTTCTTTCACAGCAATCTGTGGCAGAGTCTGAGTGATCTTTTCCAATAAAGAGTTAATGATTATTTAGTCAATGATTGCAGATCCTATTAAAACAATAGTTTAGAAAAATACTAAGAAGAAAATGAAGGGGGACCTATGAAAATTTGTACTTTTATAAATTGGTAACTTGATAAACCAAGCATTTTCCCTCAGCCAGAATATCTCTTTTACAGGTTCATCATGACATGGCACGGAATGCGTCAATGAGGTTACACTGTGCTGTGGTGTTTTCAGTGAAGTGCACTTATGCAAAAGTTCACTTTCGTTAAAGTGAACTTTCGCAGAAGTGAGGCTTCCTATTACAAGTTCGAATTAGTGAACTTTCATTCTGGTAATAGGAGTCCGGTATATATATATATATATATATATATATATATATATATATATATATATATACATGCATATACATTTATAGTTCCTTCAACAAAGCACCTCAGACTAAACCAAGAAAGAAGTTGTGTGCAACAGTACAGACTCTAGGTCATGTCCTGTAGGGGAAAGATTTTCACAGACCAACTGCTTTGATCATCAAATAGTGCATAGAATAATCTAGATAGGGGAACATGGGTCTGCCATTTCAACGCTTGCTACTCCATGGTGTAAAAGTCACACTAGGTGATTTGGTCATGTTGAATAATGTCATCAAAAATGGGCATGAGTATTTGTCAGGGATAAATAGGTTGAGGACCCAGCCTAGTCTGACCTATGCCAGGGACCCATGCTAAGGGTGATAGGGTTTTATGTGCCCCTGTTGGCCAGTTTGTGCCCTCCATAAAGCCTAGCGACACTGGATCATGTCCATCTGCCTAGCTTGGTTTACCTGTGATAGCTCTGTTGAGTGAAAGCTGGACATTTATTTATTTTACATTTGTTGACTGGGATAGTCCGACTGGATACTTGTCCATTTTCAGTGGAGGCACAGGGAGAAAAGCTCCAAACTTACAGATAAAGACAAGCAAGTTACAGTATATGCACAGACATATTGTATTAGCATACAAGTTACAGTTTCACATTTCAAGTCTACGAAGAATACAGTTTATATTCAGAAATCTATACAAATATGTTACAGTTTCTCTTATCAAACATATAGGTGCAGCTATATACAGAGTATCTGCAAAGATGTTACAGTTTCTCTTTTCAAACCTTTTAGTGTAAGAGGTAAATCGCTGTGAATAAAAATTGCAAGGATATGAAAGCAGATGAGGCTTTAGTCAGGGTTAGAGCAAGGACATAACCAGTGAGTTTTAAAATACTGGGTTAGATTTTTTTTTTAACTGATTATTCAGAGTAAAGTCAGATGGAAGTGAATTCCAGGTTTTGCCTACTAAATTTGCAAAGAAAGATTCTCCAGATAGGTTGTTAGCCTTAACAGATTGAACCAAATGTTTTGTAGTGGAACAACGTGGCCTAGCATTTTTATAGGGATGGATAATGTTTTTAAAGGAGGGCATTTTTTTCTGGATGGTTAATAACCTTGAATGCTACAGTAAGTTGATTATATTGAATTATCCTGGGGAGTTCTAGCCATCCTAAGAGGTTTAGGTTTTGACAATGGTGTGTCCTGTAGGGAGTTCCTGTGGCAAACCTGGCAATTTGATTGTAGCAGCTAGAGAGTTTGCTGAGATCAGTTTTGTTCAAGTTACTGAGTATTGGCGAGGCATAGCATACAGTTGAAAGCAGATGGGTATGGGCAATGGCAGCCCTAGCTAGAGGGGTGAGAAAAGGTTTGTTTTTGTATAGGGAGCCAAGTTTTCTATTAACGATTTTAATAGTTTGCTTTACGTGCATATCATATTTGAGGTTGTTGTCTATTATAACACCCAGGAGTTTGGTATACATATCTGGTGAGATTATGGTCCCATTGTTAGATGTTATAGTAAATAAAGGTTGAGAGGATTTGCTACTAGGGGTGAATAGCAATAGCTTTGTTTTATTAGGGTTTAATTTCAGCTGTTGATTAGTGATCCAGTTGTCCACTGTATTAAAGATTTTCTGTGTTAAACTAAGGAGATCTGTAGGGGTAGAGACTGAGCAAATCAGGGTGGAGTCATCAGCATATTGTATACAGGTTGCATCTGGGATTACAGTGTGGAGGTCATTGATAAAGAGGGAGAAAAGAAGGGGACCTAATATGGAGCCTTGAGGGACACCAAGGGTAACAGGGAGAATGGTGGAGAGTTTGTCCTGCTAAAGGACTGCCTGCTGTCTTCCACTATGATAAGATTGAAACCATTGTATGGCATGGTTGCTTAGGGATATTTTATTTAGGGTAACTAAGAGTATCTGGTGGTTAATCATGTTGAAAGCCTTGGAAAGATCGAGAAACAGGGCAGAAGATAGTTTGTTGTTGTTATGGTTGGAATTTATGACATTAGAAAGGGATAGGAGGGCTGAGGTGGTACTGGGCTGTGGTCTAAATCCATGCTGGGAGTTTGCCAGAAGATTATGTTGAGTAAGGTTATGTAAGAGTTGTTTATGGATACACTTTTCCATAATTTTAGCCAGAGGGGAAAGGATAGCTATTGGTCTATAGTTTGACAGCTCAATGGAGCTGCCTCCTTTGTGGAGTGGTATGACGTGATATTTTCCAGATAGAGGGGATAGATGCTTCAGTTATGGTTCTGTTTATCAACATAGAGACAGGATATGCTGTAACATCAGCAGCTTTTTGCAGGTAGTCTGCGAGGAGGAGGCCAGCTGAAAGGGTGGTTGGTTTGAGTTTTTTAATTAGGGCTCTAATGAGTGAAGTTGGAACTTTTTGGAAGCTAAAGGAGAGACTGTCACTGGGTTTAGGGGGTTCAGCGCTAGGACAAGTGGGTTTAAGTTTGCTAGCAAGGGCCTGGATGGTTTCTGTAAAAAAACTGTTGAAGGTGTTAACAATGGACTCTGGTGATATTTGGGTTAGGGCTAAGGGGTTGGAGTTATGGATTGCCCTGGGTGGAGAAGTTTGTTAATACCTGCCCAAAATTTCTGTGACTTGTTGTGGTGTTTCTGCTGTAGATGACAGAACTTGTTTTTTTTTTGTCTAGTAATAAGGATTTTTTTGTATCATTCCTATATTGCTGAAATTTGGGGGGTTTAGAGGAGTGCCAGGTGTTCCAGGCATTATTTCTTTGGATGATCTTTAGTTTGGTTTCTTTAGTGAGCCAGTGGGTAATTTTGTTTTAATTCTAATTGAGAATGCAGGTGCATGGTTGTCAAGGATGGCCAGGAATGTGTTATTAACGTGTGTTACTGCCTCATCTAGTGGTAGTTGTTTTAGAATTGACCAATTTCATAATTTAAGTTCTTCTAAGAATTTATTAAGGTTTAAGTTTTTGTTATTTCTTATTGTTTTATAGGTGGGTAGATGTGGACATTCAACTTTATGCTTAATAGTATACATTAAGAAATGATCACTTAGATCTTCAGGGGAAATACCTGATTTGTACATGTGGTGGGGGCTATTAATTATTATCCAGTCTAGGATACTTTCTTTATTGTTAGGCTTGCTGGTCCTTGTAGGGGAGGTTATAGTTTGTGTAAAACCATGTAGGTTTACATGGGTGGTTGGGGTCTCAGTAGTGCAGGTGTTCCAATCTATATTGAGGTCCCCTAGAACAATGGTCTCTTGGGGGTAGGCATTGGCTAACCAGTACAGGATGTCTTCTAGCGTACCCGAGTTATTACCAGGGGGAATATAGACACATACTATGTTTATACATTGGCTTTTATTTATTTTTCATTTGGAAATCATAATTCCTGATTTGTTCATAGGTTCATAGGTTCAGAGGTTGGTACTAGGCTATTGGCCCTAGGGCCTATACAAGCCTAGCCATAAAAATTCCCTGGCTATTTCTTCCCACACTATTTACTTCCCTGAACCCCTATCTAGCATGGCAACTGACATGATCCCCAGGGTGAATTTCCTTTCTCCCATCCAGTCATCAAGGTTCCTTTTGAAGATGGCCATAGAGGCACTCTGCTTGACATGTATGGGCAGTCTATTCCAGAGTCTGGGGAGTCTCTGGTTCAGGAACCTATCCATCCAGCATGTTTTGTTTATTGTGATGACAAGGTTTAGATCCCTGGAGCGTGTGGCTCTGAGGGATTTGGATTTCTTTAAGTGTAGCATGTCCAACAGCTCTGGGTTTGACGTGGCCTTGTATGTTAAGCAGAGATCGCCTTGGAGTAGACGATATGTGACACCAGTATAGCTGGTGTTTTTTAAGGTGGTCAGCATAGGGCATCTGCTTTAGGCCTGTGATTCTTTTAGTGAGGTATTTCTGCAGCCTTTCCGGTTGTTGCAGATGTCTTGAGAGGTACATACCAAACGGGGCATTGTATTCTATAATGGGTCTGATGAGGGATGAGTACAGTGGGACAATGACCTCCTTTTTCTGGATAAAGAGCCCTTAGTGATGAGGTGTGCCACATAGAAGGATTTCCTGACTGTTGTGGCAATGTGGTTACTGAAGGTGAGACCACTATCCACCTGTGTCCCTAAGTCTCTTATCACACTTTCTGTGTTTAGTGTACTGCCACCTATGTGGTAATTCACCGGTACATGTTTTTCCCAAAGGGGATAACTATACATTTCTTGGCATTGAGCTTGAGCCCATGGCTCTGGCACCAAGCATCTGTTTCTGTAAGGCCCTTTTGTAGAGTATCCACATCATTTGGGGATTCAATAATGGCTCCCAGTTTGCAGTCATCTGCAAACTTTGTTAGCCAGAGTCCCTTAGTGTTGGCCTGTACTTCAAAGTAGATGCTAAACAAGAGAGTTCCCAGGACTGAACCCTGAGGTACTTCACTTATCACTTGTCTGGAGATGGATTTGGAGTCAGCTACTTTTACAGTGTGGGTTCTGTCAGTAAGCCAGTTGGCAACCCATCGAGTGATGTAGGGATTAATGCCCAGCTTAGTAAGTTTATCTATGATTCCAGAGTGGGCAATGGTGCCAAAAGCCTTGGTGAGGTCCAGGTAGGCTGTGTGGACTGCCTTACCCTCGTCCACAGCTCTGGAGACTGATTTGAAGAAGTCAATCAGGCTCAGTAGACAGGATTGGCCCTTCACGAACCCAAACTGAGTGGGGTCCAGTGTTTTAAGGTTGCCAGTGTCTTTGTTTATAAGTTGCATAATAATACATTCCATGGCCTTGCAGATCAGACTCATCAGACTGATGGGGCAGTAGTTCTCGGGATCTAAGGTGAATCCCCCCTTGTGGAGTGGGATAACTGTAGCTGTGCGCCACTCAGTGGGCATGAAGCCTGAGGTGAGGTTATGATTAAACATGACACTTAGGTGAGGTGCCTGTTCATTTTGTAGTTCATGTAGTACACAGCCTGGGATGTCATCTGGTCCTATGGATGCTGTATTCTTAGCTTTGGAGAGTGTGTTTTTTACCTATGTGGCCGTTATTACCGGAATTTGGCAATCTTCCGGTATTGAGATGAGCCATTTAGGGGGTGATAGTGGGGTGAAGTTGGCACTGAATTGATCTACCAGGATATTGACAATATCTTTGGGATCAGTATATTTAATGCTATTCTGTTGTAGCTCAGAGCAGATCTGAGCATTGCCATTTAGATTCTTGACATAACTATAGAATGCCTTGGGGTTGTCTGTGGAAACTTTGGCAATTTTATTTTCGTAACTAGCTTTGGTGAATTTTATGAGGGATCTCAACTTCTTACTGAGGCTGGTAAGAAAGTTTTTTGCATCCTGGGATTTTCCTCTTTTCTGCAATAGTTTCTTCCTTTTGTTGTAAAGTTTGTTTATGGCAGGGGACCACCAGACTGGCTTCCTTTTTTTGGAGGAGAGCATCTTGGTTCTATTTGGCATGGCATGATTCATGCATGAGTGGATGTGCTCATACAGTGCCTTAGTGTACGACTTAGCAGTCGAACTTTCAGTTCCCGTCTGCATGGGTGTCATGAAGTTTGTAACTTCTGACTTGATAAGTATGAAGTTGGTTTTGGAGAAGTTTTTTATGGAGGTTTCCTTATTGGGGGGGTGGGGGTGGGATGTGAATGTTAAGGGTGATTAGCTTATGGTCTGACCTGACCAACGAGGGGGTGACCATAGATGTGGAACATCGATTTTCCATGTTGATAATGACCATGACTAGAATATTGGAGCCCCTGGTGGGACTATGGATTAGTTGATCCAGGGCAATGGAATTTATGAATTCCAGGAACCGTTGGGCAAAGGTGTTGGTACACGAGTAGTTTTCCCAGTTAATGGCAGGGTAGTTGAAATCACCCAGTATTAAGATGTTTGGTTGTTTATTAATATTTTTCAGTATGTTTAGAAAGGTGTAGTGAGAATCTTGGGGGCATGGTGGGAGATCTGTAGCAAGCTACAATTTGAATTGCAGTCTTACCTAGTGTTAGTTGCACCTGGAGAATTTCAGACGCATTGTGTTGGGCAACTAACCTGGTGGTGTGAATATCCTTGGTGAATATGGACACTCCTCCACCTTTAGTGTTTTGATCCTGGTTTGGTGGCCGAAAATTGTGGTAAGAGTTGTAGCCTGGTATTGCAAGGGTGCTCTCTGGAGCCTTGAACCAGGTCTCAGTTACTGCACAGATATCGATGTTCTCCATTTTTAGGAGTGTCTTGAGAGAGTGCATTTTGAGGTTTAGACTTCTAGCATTGAGTAGCATTACCTTCAGATTTTACATGCTTGTACCTGTTATGGTGGTGGTTTTGCCATTTGACCTTTGCCTAAAAAAGGCACTATGGGGGGGGGGTGTCAAGAGCCTTAGCCAGTAACCTGAATCCCAGGGGCGACAGGTGCAGACCATCTCTGGCAAAGCATCATGGTCTGTCAATCATGTCATCCCAGACAGACAGATACTGGATCCCCTTTGAATGACACCAGAAGCATAGTCAATTGTTGAAGTCAATCATTTTGTCCTTATATTCTGGTATAATTCTGGGCGAAGGCAGGATGTTACTCAGGGCTAGGGTCGTACCTGCCTGGGCCACATGATCCAAGAGCTGTTCCATTTCTCTTTTCATGTAGTCCAGGGAGGTATGTCTCAAGTCATTCACTCCAACAATGACAGAGTAATATTTGTACTTGATGTGGAGTGACTTGAGTGCATGAGTTATGTGGCGGATCCTGGAACCCGACAGGCAGCTCACTGTAATTTTCTCCTTGTTCAGCCTGGTGAGTGGGACATCAGTGTGCCTGACTATAGTCACCTATGACTAAAGTGTTAGGTACGGTGTCTTGCCTTAGGGGCTGTTGCTGGGTGGCACACTGGTGTTGTGAGCTATGTGACACTTTGGTTGTGATTGCTGTTTGTTTGCATTTCAGCTTCGAATGTCCTTGTTGCTTGGGCAGGTTACAGTTAAGGGCCTCCGCATATGTGGATTTAGTGTTGATATGTGTGGGTGTAGGTGTTGTGAGTTCAGAAGAGCTATGTGTTGCTTGAAGTGTAGTGCAGGTGTTAACCTTCTCCTCCTGACTGTCTAGCACAATCTTGGGTGGAGAGAGCTTTGTTGCAAGTTTGGCTATGTAAGTGCATCTCTCACAGGTTGCAGTGTTGGGTGTTAGCAGGAGAGGGTTATCTGTGTACATGAGGCAATTGCTGCATTGCCCCAGTATGCCCAAATTCACCAGGTGGACAGGAAAAATCAATGGAAGCTGACCCTTGGACATGCCTGGTTTGGTGCTTTTTTTTGAAAAGTACAGGAGCTGTTTTCCCTTAGCTTAGCAAGGTACTTTGCAATTATAGGCTGTTTAGTGCCTGTAATTAATTTCTCCTTAATAATAAGGAGATCTGAGTGCTTGTATCAGTTTAAGGCTTTCTAGTGCTTTCCAGCAGGTATTAGAGCAAGGGCTAGTCACAGGGATGTTTAAAGGTATGATGAAAAAAATGGTTTACCCTAAACACTACAGTGTGCACTAGAAAATTTAGATGTGAAAGTAGGTAACAAGTTTTACCTGTCTAAAAAGTTAAGTTTTAGTGGAGAGTCACTATTTTTAATACAGCAAGATAGATTGAAAGGGGGTGATCACTTTTGTATTCCGGTACTATGGAATACAGTAGAATGGCCAATACATTTAAATAGTTGAAGGGGAGTGATTTCACAAAATGATAATTTTCTGCATACTCACACAAGCCAGTGAAAGCAAACAGAAAATGAGATATATCGTCAAATTAACATAAGAGGCAGGCAACTAGAAAGACAGTGGTATTTAAGAACATGACAGTGACAGGTTAAGTATAGGTGGTTATACAGGTTGTTAAATATAGGTGGTTGAAGGTTGTCTAGAGTAACATTTAGGGTGGCTTTATAGAGAACAGCAACCCCTCCCCCTTTCCTGGTAGTACGATCTAGCCTGAGCATATTATACCCTGGAGGTAGAATTTCATTATCTGGCATAGTTAGTTTTAGCCATGTTTAAACCTAACCAACCTGGCAAACATGAACTAAGGATCACTACGCTCAAATATGGGTTCACTGACATGATGCAGTTTGGATGTGGATGACATGATGGCAAGGAGGAGGCTGGACTTCCTATATATCCAGGAGAAAAGATGGAAGGACAGTTCAGCAAAGCCACTTGGATTAAGATCCAGAGTCTACTACTCAGCAGAAGGGCAGACTAGAAATAGTGTGGGAATTGTGGTGAGGGAGAGGCTTCATAAGACAGTGAAGGGTATCATCAGAATTTGTGACTGAATTATGGCAGTCAGACTCCAGTTTAAGGATATGGCACTATTCATAATCTCAACGCATGCCTCAGAGCAGGGTTGTCATAGTGAAGAAAATATTTTGTTCATGCAGCAATTGTAGGAACTACAAGACAAAGCAGAACAACATGAAT
>NC_056735.1:1220485632-1220540632 GCF_019279795.1 Protopterus annectens
GTATAACTGGTGCATATACTGGATTAAACTAAACTTTCATTGCTGCATTCATTTCTAATCATAGAAATCTAGCCAATCATTTTCTAAACTGTCTGCCTGATGATAGTCAATCTGATGACCATCTGACAAGTATAGATCACTGTTTGATATCCCAAAAAACAACTTCTACCATATCCTGTGGGATCTTTGGGTATTCATTTGCGAGCAGAAAGATATAATGCCTCCAACATGTTTTGGGTTGTCTAGGGGCCTTGCCTCCAATGGGAAGCTACTGGTATATTCCCAAGGTGACGGGGCAAGTGCTGTCTTTTCAAGCTGCTTAAATCACCTGAACTGGCTCTCTTCAATGTAGCGGACCAGCGCATACAGTTTAAAGCCTTGCTGAATTGCAGATTTACTCACTGTCTCATAGAGAATGAGCCTCGTTGCTTTGTAGAGGAACTGAATTTCTGCTTCTGTATTTGCAATCTTATCTTTTTGGACACTATCCAAAGTTCATTGCCTCAGATATCAAAGGGAATATAGATTAGCCAATAAACAGTCAGCTTCATCAATTGGTTTTGCTTCACTGTCACAGTCCTGAAAAACACTTGGCAATACTGTTATCACAGCATCTACTGATCATCCTCACAATCTCCTCTGCCTTCAGTTTTTAGCAATACTCCAAGATATTTATTACTCTCCAGTCAAGATAATTGCACATCTCTCATGTTCAGACAGCAATCTATTTTTTTACAGCAGAAAACATGACTTCTGATTTGGTGGTGATCATTTTTATCTTAGTCACTTCACACTCAGCAGCAAACTACTCATATTTCTGCTGTGTGTGTGTGTGTGTGTGTGTGTGTGTGTGTGTGTGTGTGTGTGTGTGTGTGTGCGTGCATGTGCATGCACCTGTGTGTGTTGCAAGAGTGTGTGTGTTGCCATTGTGTGTGTGTGTGTGTGTGTGTGTGTGTGTGTGTGTGTGTATGCGAGATTGTGTATGTGTGTCTGGATGGGTAGTCTTACTAGGTAGTTAGGTAGGGAGTTGTAAGTCTGTGTAGGTATATGTGCATGCATATGCGTGAGTGTGTGTGTGTGTGTGTGTGTGTGTGTGTGTGTGTGTGTGTGTGTGTGTGTGTGTGCGTGTGTGTGTGTGTGTGTGTGTGTGTATGTATGTGTGCGTGTTTATGTGTATATGCATAATTGTCTCAATTTGTATGTCTGTAAGTGAAGGGGGTTGGTTTTGCCAACAGGATGCATGGGCTGCCATACCTCTAAACTGCTTACCAAATGATTTCTGGACAAAACCAAATGTAATGAGGATACAAAGGCCCAAAATCAAGAATAAAAAGAATAACATTTTAAATATTGTTCCTATAAACTTAGAATGTTGTTAGAATTACTGGTTTCGCAATAGCATGCATGTTCTAAAGCAGGATTTAAAGGATAGACATTCAAAATTCAAATGTATGACATTATTTAGTGACTTAATTTTTCAGTTATTTGCCAGGAATTCACAAAGCTTATGATGAACAGATCAAAAATACAAATCAAAAATCTGTACATTCTGCAAATTTCTTGATAGTTGAGAGGTATGGACAGTGCTTGTGGTAAAAAGGGCAATACATGCATATGCTAATGAACTGATGATGAGGGCTTTCTCAATGGGAGTTTGGCATAATTGTTAATTTTGTTTAACTTTCAGATATAAGACACAGGGTTTGACTCTCACAGGGGGTAAATGGCTAGGCTTAAAATGGTCCACAAGAGCAGTTAGCATAGTGCTAACCTACAAATAAGTAACTGAGTGTTTCAAAGACCTATGAATGAATATGAGCTATAGCTGTTTCTAAATTGCATGTTCTGACTGCTACATAAATTGACCTACCCATGATAAGGAATTTACATAAGCAGCAAGGATCATTCTGAATCCCAGGCTATGCAAGATTCCAGAATGTCGTACAGATTTGTAAAGGATTTAATAAAACTGGATATGCAAAAAGAAATACAGATTTTTTTTTAACTAGTTTCTAAAAGACTTGCCCTCTGTCTATGTTATTTCTGTGTTATGCCACTGTATAAAGACACAATGCTCTAAATCACCTACACTGAGAGGGTTGTATTAAAGAAATAAAAGCAAATGGTAGATGTTAACCTTTTTTTAAGTATGTCATCTCATTTTTGGTCTGATTATTATTTGACTGATTCTTTATACAGTGATGTGGGATTATAGCAACAGCAATATGCATATGCCTGACAAGTTCAGTCCTTTAGAGTTCAACAAAACATTGGTTGCTTATTGTAAGCAGTGGTTAAGGGCCCTGTGAGCCATGAGTAAAATCAGCTTTACATATAATGTTATATTTAAAAATGGGCATACAGTGTGTAGCATTAGGTCAAATAAAGATGTCTGATTGCAGCATTTTTATACACTTAAGCACAAAATATACAGATTAATTATGCATTATGATGTAGTCAGGAAGCATGATCAGAAGATAAAAAAAAAACAAATCTGTTGCAGTGATTTCTACAGTAACATGAAGTACAAAGGAAGCTCACAAGAGGCCTTGCAAAAAATGAGAACAGGAGAGAGATGTGGCTCAGAATGTGGCCTACAGATACACAAAAAATGAGCACAGACCGGAAATAGAAAGCAAAATTTTGCATTTTGTTTCTTTTTTTTTTCTGCTCTTCTTGTAGTCTCTTTCAAGACTTCTTTAGAAGGGCCTTAAAGAGACTACAAGTTAGTTAAATAATCATTATATCATACAGCACTGGCAATCATAATCTTGTCATTCACAGATGAAATCATTCTCAACTACACTAGTCAGAAATATCACCATATCTGCAACATCATGTCTTATCATCAAATTCAGCAAAAGGAGAGAAGTATTGCTGGAACTGAATTCCTCCTCAAGTCTTGGTGAGTACCTTCACAAGGCAAACCCTGTCTTTCACAAAATCTCACCAATGACACTAATATATAGACTGTATTTTATATAGCATATATCATGGACAGAAGTATATTAAAATATAAAGAAGATAGCTGTGTGCACAAGACCCAGGGGGGAAAAACTGCCTCATCCTGGTAGGTGCACTTGTGCCAATATTGGAGAAAATGATAGTATAGAATCCTCAAGACATGGGGATATTCCTATAATGAGGCTAGGCCAAACCTAAGGGAAGGATGGCCTCCTTGTTGTAGAAGGTAGTAGCCCACAATAATCACAAAAACTGATAGGCCAAAAGAGAGCCATACAGATGATAGAGTGGACAATTGAGGATAAAAAAGATATTGTTGCTATTATGCAAGAAGCCCAGAATTTCCAAGGAAGAAGTATATGAAAAAACTAAGAGAGAAATTAGAGGAAAGGAAATACTTCCACAAGAAAAACTGCCCGAAGCTTCAAATAAAAATGTGTTTTCATTAATAGAACAGATCCATGAAAAACACTCTATAGACCAAGAAACCTTGTACCGTTTGAAAAAAGAAGTGACTGAGGATGTGGGAAAATTTAAAGAACAACATTTAGAGATGTTTGAAGAATATAAAAAAGAAATATGGACATTGGAAAGAAAGAGAGATCTAATATGGTGCGATATTTATGCAAGGGAGAAAGCCAAATTAATCAAAACATAAAAGGTAGTCCCAAAGATATTAGAAGAGAAATATAGGCAAAGGCATCCAGATATGAAAAATTTCACAACAGAAAAAAAAATAAGGTCACAAACATTGAATGTAGAACAGAAGATTAGTCAAGTAGAAGTTAAAAAATAGAAGCAACCAAGATTACCAGTCCAACGAACAAAGGATTCACTGCAACCAAAATAATCACAAATCCACAGTAGTTCAGTGTATCCAACAAGGTTTCAGTCATAAAAAGTCAGATTCTCTTGTAGATAAAACTCTTCTTTAATAAAACACCGGAATAATTACAGGATAAGTGCTTTCACAATAATGCTTCATTAGATCCTTGTACAAAAAACAGGAAAAAGTAATTAGGTATTTAAAGAACCTGTATCCAATCACATACATACTCATTAATGATGTAATGGTTTAGCTTTAAGTGCCAGTTTTAAAGGTATAGTGTAATTAAGACCAGGACATCTATGTGCCTGCAGAGCTGCTATCCAATTCATCTCCTTATATTCCACTTTGTTGTTCAAATCACCTCCTCTAAGGTTATTATGAACAATATCTACCACTGTAAACTTAAAAAAATGGCCCTCATTATCCTTAATATGTTTATAGAGAACATTTAAATGCCTTTTGTTCCTAATATCCCCCAAGTGTTGCAGAACCCTCTCTTTAAGTTTCTGAGTGGTCTTCCCTAAGTAGAAAGATGCACAATCTACACATGTAGCTAAATACACTAAGTTCTCAGTCTGACAGTTCGCATGTAAGTGAAATTCATATAGCTTTTCTGTAACAGGGTATTTAAACTGTCTATTCCCTGACATGAAACTGCAAGCTTTACAGCTCCTACAGGGAAAAGTACCCTCTCTTATATTCAACCTAGTTTGTTCAAAGTGGGACTTATAACACAGCTCCCTTTTCAATGAGATGTTATTTGTAAAATAAATTTAGGCTTAGCACCCACCAGTTCATTCATCCTATCATCTATTTTTAATATAGACCAGTTATTTCTAACCACATTACATATAGATTGTATATTACTACTATACTTTAATGTAAAACCACAGCTGGGTTTATTTAAATCCCCTTTCTTTTCATGCCTCCTATCACCTTTAAAATATGGTTTCCCCTCTGTATCTCTCAGGGCATGTACCTCTTGTTGTCTATTATTCAACTTACTTATGGCATATCCCCTCTGTCTAAACTCTTCACTTACTTTATCTACAGCTACCACATAGTCCATTGCATTTGTGTGTAATCTCGATAAATGTAGAAATTGACTCTTTAGAATATTACCAAAAATTCTATTGGGGTGCATGCTATGCCTACTTAATTAATTATGTTTTCTACATTCTTTATGGAACATAAGGGAATCACAGCTTCCATCATCATTAAGTTTAACAGTGGTATCTAAAAAATCTATTTTCTCATGTGAACTACGCAGGGTAAATTTAAAGCATAAGCTGTTACTCTCCATATATCTGACAAATTCTTTCAGTGAATCTACATCATCCCTCCATAAAATAAAAATATTGTCAACAAAGCACTTATAATAAGTTAGCCTTATATAAATGTTCAGAAAAAATTACATTGTCCTCCCACTCTGCTAATATAAGGTTGGCAGAACTGTTAGCGCAGGGTGTGCCCATAGCCATAACCTGCTGCTGCCAGTATATGCCTTCCCCAAACATAAACACATTATATTTCAAAATCAATTCAATAAAAGTACAAATAACTTGTATTTGCATGTTAGTTAAAACATGAGACCATGTCTTTCTAGCACTGCTGGAGAGGATCATAGTTTTTAGTGGCATTTTTACTGCTAATTTAAATTTGGCCAGGACATTAGGGAACTTTTCCTACCTGTCATTGTTGTGAGTGGGAGTCATTTTGCAGGAGCACTTCCTGTTTCTGTTCCAGGTACAGAGGAGGCCCAGAGAAAAAGAGAGATAGATGGAGAGAGAAAGAGATGAAGGAGTGGTGACAGAATGGAGGAAAAAGCAAATATCGAGACCAGAGATTGTGTGCACGATTTTGAGGAGATGTTTCAAAGAAATCTATTTGATGGAAATGAGTCAGCAAAGGACAGATATATAATTACAATCCACCAGTTGGGAGGGTTATAGGGTGATTTACCTAAAGAAATGGTGATGCAGAGTGAGCCAGAAAATGAAGGAGATGTTTCATGGGGGAGCATTATGGAGAGAATACAAAAGGAGGATGCTGAGATACTCCTGTGGTAAGATGAAAAGGAAAACATACGCAGACAAATTAAGAGAAAGCAAAAGGGGAGTAACAGAAAAGAAAGCAGAAGAAAATTAAAAACAGAAGTATGTGGTAAGGATTCAAAGTAAAGAAGAAAATGAAATGGACAGGTATAAAGTGTGGGACAATTTAATAGTGCATTTGGGTAAAAAAGCACATGAGATAAAAGCATTTATTCTTATTAACAAAGAGACATTTTGTGACATTATATTTGAGTCCGTTTGTTACAACTGAACATTTTCTTGGAGAATATGAAAAAAAGAAAGACAGTAATCCATGGAATCTTTATTTGATAAAAACATTTAACAGGGAAACAAAAAAGAAAATTCATGTACAATTTTGAACAGAAGTGGAAAGGGAGACTTTGAAAGGACATTTTAAAACCTTATATAAAAGAAAGTACTGGGCATTGCAAATGTTTATGACAAAATGGGTTTATGGACTGGGCTGGGATTGTAATACTCCCCCGGATTCATGAAGCTCGGCACAAGGCCGGTGTAAGGCCTGCGCTGGCTGTGCGGTGTATATATGGTGCAGTAGCACCATATGCATATTAATGAAGGTGCGCTGCCACCACATCCACGTGCATAGGACACATGCGCGAGTGCATGGGGCGTTACTAAGCTGCGCCCGGAGGCGTATCAATGTTGGCTGGTGATGAGCAACCTAAACTGCTGAATATTATAGCCTGCCTGGAATAGTAATCACACCTATCAGTGTCCGTGGATAATGAAACATATGCAAAGCATGCAAGACAGTTCCCGGCCACACAAAATGGAGAACCAAACAGAAATGCATGCAACACAATATGAGTTTCCGTCCATGGAACAAATGATATTTAAAATCATGTGTCCGTAATGTACTGCACTGTCAGTAGTTATACCCAGAGGAAGTGAAGAGCATCATGTCAGCGCACCGCCAATCCACACGTCTAGCCCCATGGGCATGGTCACCAGCAGTCCCACAGTGGTAGTGATAGTACACAGCTGGGCAGTTGTGGCTATATAACAACTGTAAAGAAACCTGACAGTCCAAATTGTATACCAAACACACACAAACATATCTATATTAAAATGTGCTATACACATGAACAGGAACGTAACCGGCACATACACATAGGATGCTATATGTGGAACCGGGATATGCAAAAGCAAAACCCATGCATGCAAATGCAATATGCAACAACCCCTGTATAGCACATAACCCGCACCCATGTCTGAATGTCCACCAAATCCAGCTACCAGCTTTGTGCAGCCGTACACCTACACATAGCGAGTATTCCCCATATGAAGTAGGAAGTATCGTCCTAGGCAGTGTCAGGATTGCAAATATGTATCCCACGTTTGTGAACATCCCATCACAGTTACGTAAATCCAAATGCCTGCACATTCATGTTTTGGCAAAATGTGTGTACATCCCGCGTAGGATAAGTAACCTGTTGAAACCCCAGAGTTGTTTACACGCCATGGTGTCCAGTACTGTACACATCTGGACAAAACATGCATGTGTAGTCATGGTACTGTTCAGTGTCTACACAGACATGCAAAACATACTACGCAGGATGGAACAGCTGTCCACCATGCAGGTCTCCCCACTAGGGTTGCCACCTGTTCAGATGCCCAAGGTGGGACATCCCTTGTAGAAATGTAAGAATTTGCAGGATAAAACATACCCCCGGCCAGTAGAAAGGACAGAATTACACTTGTTTGCCAAGATAAAAGCTTATGTCATAGCATATGAATAGCTTATGCTAACCCAAATAATAGTTATGTGTTTCAGATACAAAATACCTGTATCAAGCAACTATTAAAGAAAATAAGAAATATACCTGTGTCTTAAAATCACAGGACACTTGCCATGTCTTAGGTGTCGTCGCAGGACACAACTGTCCAAAGTGGGACTTCCCCTCGTAAAGAGGAAGAGGTGGTAACCCTACTCCCCACTGAATTATCGACAGTATATATTCAACCCAATCACATACCGACACCACCACTCAACCTATTACAGCAACAAAATCTGGACAAAGCCTAAAATGATGGGTGGACAAATAGGGATAGATGTAAGTACTGCTCTCACAAACTTCGAAAGTTCACAGTATAATAGTATGTACATTAGCATGAAATGTTGTGAAGGATGTGGGGTAGTCCCCGAGTATTACAGAGGTCCGTACATTCTTACTGTAACAAACCTTCACATATGTTTACTGTGCTACTGTATACCTGTAGTTAATTCATAGCTAAGTCATGTCCAAAATAGTGATCCTCATATGAATGAGTACAGGAAATAGTCAAATGTGAATGTGAACACCACTCACCGTGTATAATGTATTGTAACCACCCCCACCCATATCTTGTATTACCAACATTATAAGCTGCTGACAGGTGCCCAAACACCTGTGTCTGTAAACACAGGTAAAATAATGTGAATGGGAACACCAACACCGTCGATTATGTATTGCAACTACCCCCACCCATATTATGTATTGCCAACGTTATAAGCTGCTGACAGGTGCCCAAACACCTGTGTCTGTAAACACAGATAAAATGTTTAAAATGGACAAACTCTGTCCATGTGCTTTGTCTGACATTTGAACACGGTCAGGTCAGTTCCGTTCACCAGGCGGACAAGCCTAAACCCAGATCACCACATGAACACCCTGACAATTAAAGACTTGTATGTGTCAGGACTATAAGCCTTGGGGTTCTGAATATCCCTGCAGTGATGAAATATGCAGCTTGGGTCCAGAGCAGTAGGGAATAGGGAATGTGTAATATGTAGTACCGCATTTTTCCCAGCAGGAGAATGGATGCCTGTGTCGTAAGTGAAGTGGTGAGGCATATGTTAATGTAGCTATGTACTATGGGTATGCATATAAATGAGTCAGAACACCAAACGTATAGTGGTTACAGCATCCGGCCAACGTGAATGCAGTCCCGGTTCAACTACGACTACAGCACATATAATGTTAAAGTGTAATGAATGCATCTGTGCTGTACAGACATTTAAATATGTAAAGGTGAATGTGTGTTTCGCATATGTCCGTTAACCGGATTACAGATATTTTACTGGTACTGTCACAAGTAATAAAGCCCATGTAAGCACAAAGACTTAGTAAACATATGTAACCCACAATAAGGATATGCATGTGCGCCTGCGCGTAACCCACAATAAGGAAATGCGAGTGTGCCTGTGCGTGTGTAATCCGCTCACAGCATAGCAAATGAATGCTGGTTTCTACACGTAATGTCTATATATGGATATATACATTTGTGTATAGATATATATATATATCCACAGACTTAAACTAAATAAATATATGAAATAAAGAATGTACAGACATATATCTATATATATATATATATATATATATATAAATATATATATACATACATATGTATATATATATATATATATATATATATATATATATATATATATATATAAATATATATATACATACATATATATATATATATATATATATATATATATATATATATATATATATATATATATATATATATATAAATATATATATATATATATATATCTACACTCAAACACATACAACATCAATTGATATATACCTAACAAACATATAAACAAATGTCCTCGTAGATATAACGCATGTACATAAATAGGTTACACCATAGCTAGTATGGATACACATAACAGACATGCAATCAAGGTAAATACACTGCTGCTCTCAAAACTACTGCCCGGAAAGTATCAGTGTGCCAGATCTGTAAGTCCTACTCTTTAAACATGGATATAGGTGTCCTTTGCAGGACTCCAAAAATAGTGAATCTATAAACGCACTGTCCTGTAATGATTGCTGCAAAGAAGTGTCATCCGCAACTACAATATAGCTGTTCATGCAACAGTAGCTTGTGCAAGTGTAATAACACATGGGTTGACAGAATGTAAGACATATGTACCGACATGCGGTGAGTGGATAGTGCTTAGAAGTGTCATCATACTTTATTATCGCTCACATTAAATATGCGTTATGACTACTGTGGAGGGGTGTCAGGTCTGAAAATCATGGGTATGCAATAATGGGCCTAGGTGCCTAGGTGTTGGTTGGCACAGATTTATGAGGTCAGCCCCATGGGAGTGATTAATATACCTATGTGGGTATAGCAGACGCCTCTAACTTCCTAAAATGAAGAACCCATCTACTGGATATCATGTAAACTATTGGGGGAAGACATAGGGAGTTATATTAGTGTCATGTAAGCGATTATCATGGACGTACATGCGTACGAATAAGATGGAAACCATACCTCTCAATCAGAATAAGACATCTGGACAAAGGCATTTTAAAATAAGTACAAATAGGGAATATCTCAAATATTCCTCTTACAAAGTCAGAACGTTGATAGAATAATGGATCAGTCAATAGTATGAAAGTTTTGAGGGTTATTAATTGTAAACAACAAATGTCTGTCATTATTGTCTAACTCCATAGTCCCAAATGACTTCCCACTAAATTACCAGAAAGGCACAATATTATTAAAAAAGGAACAAAATCAGACGTCTAAGTTCGGGACATTTACCCAAAATGTGTACAGTTGAGAGGTATGAAGGTAACCCTGACCTAAATAAATGTGCAGAACTAGTGCAATTAGGTGGACAGGTGTGAAGAAAGACGTGATGACAAATGACAAAACATGTATAAGTCAAAAGCATGTACTTCAACAAATTTGGATGAATACTAATGTCCTGTGATAGTCAATGTGGAAGGTTAATAGAAACAACATAAATGTGTCCCTCAGGGTGCTATGCAGTGTCCCCGATACAGTGTTCAGTCTCCCACACACGCATGTGAGTTCTGCCACTGATGGAAAGCACAAATGCCGGCGAACACATAAGGTAGATGATAGCAGAATATGTTTTGATCAGCACCTGTTGGCTTTTGTGAGGAACACAACACTCTGGGCGGGTGTATCCTACAAAAGGAATGTAATGGCATCTGGCCTGTGATTTCTCCATATATTGTGTGTAGTGGTGTAATAAAATGACATATCTTGTATCAGAAACAGATGCATGTTATAGGAAACACTATCATCGACTATACCACTACAAGACAAATCTGAAGGTATGAAAAGTGCTGAAGTAGTCAGTTTAGTATTGACCGCAGGTATGTGTGGACTTGTCAAATGTCACAGCTGTACATATAGTTCCTATAGGGCTGTCACCTCTACAAATGATGAAAGTGGGAGGTGCTCTGTAGAAATGACAGATGTAGCAGGTCAAAACATACCTACAGCCATGCTTACTCCACAAATAGACATATTAGCACACATCAAAGCTTAGGCCAGGATTCACAAAGCTTTGGTCAGTGTACGAGTAGAGTAAGAGTAGAGCAAGGAATATGTCCGACGAGCTATTCAGCAATATCCTGTAGGGGCGTGTAACATAGCCCCTCAAACAAACGTTGCACGGACAATGTTAGGATATGCAAATTACCCCATTTGTAGGTGAAAGCTATGCAAATGATGTAAACTATGCGATACATGAAACAGTAATCTGTCCGTGCAAGAGTAGAGGTATGTGCAGAAATGTACATGGATGTTAACCGAGTAACATTCTGCAAGTAGCTAAACAGAGCAATGTCATCTGCAAATAAAGGATGGTTTAGTTGAAGAAGCATGCCAATGGCCAAATATAAGGCCAGTTGCATGTATTCCCATTGGAAATTAATAAAACTCTAGTTGTCCTCCCCCGATCTCCGGTGTTTAAGCGTAGCGCAGCAGCGCGAGTACGCGCTGTGCATACAAAACAAGACAAATATGTAAAATATACATACAAAATGTAATGTCAGTTAAAAGTTATTGCGTCATGCAGGTGAATGGCAAGCTGAAGACAACATGGCTACTGAGTAGTGGTTGCTATGTGTGGAAGCGCACACTCAGAGATGTAACCAAGCATTAGTAGGCAATCCTATGCAATTGAGGCTGAGGATAGTGAAGCACAATTTGTCATGCCATATGGGCCAAGCCTCTACAGTGTAAGAGTAGGATAAGGGGACTATCAGCGTAGAAGATAGGTGACATCATGAGTTTGTATGTATAAAACACTGTAATCTTATTGGAGCAGTGTGTCACATGTCTGCTGTCAGTGACTCATCAGTAGAAGAGGCGTGTTATGATTTATCCTAGGTAAAGTCAGTAAACAGACGGTGTACACCATGGATATCACTGAAGTTCCTTGCAAACCTGGTGAAGTGTGTTTGCACCCGTGCAAGCCTGTAAGCCCGAGTAAGCATGCGTGCATGTGTGTCAGCCCGTGTGCGCGACTTGAAGAATGAGTAAGCTACTGTAAGATTGTTGAAGCCCGTGTAATGTTGTGTAAGCCAGTGTAAGTGTTTGTATGCATGTATAAGCCTGTGTGCTCACATGGAAGCGGATATGCACTTCACTGTGCTCCTATGCACGGCGCCGCTCATTGTGGACACAAACAGTGAAAAGGAAGGTAAACAAATAGCAGTAAGTTAACCAAGGAGAACTACCACAGCTAGCAGGTGAAAACAATCAGACTGAGTATATTACACAGCCAGTACAGTAGGCCGCACAGCACAGCACGTACAACTCTACAAACAGTAGTCCACCATGTTTTCTCAGACACACTGCAACACTGTAGTATACTAAGAGAAGTGCAAACTGTAAAAGCTTAACTGAGACAACATAACGTTAGGGGCTGCCATTGCTATTATATTTCAACATATGCAACATGTGGAGGGTTGTGCCAATGTGAATGCTACTCAGCATCACACAGTGAGTAGATGGAGAGGACTGTTCAGGCACAGGGTACCCTACCAGGGGCTACATGAGCTGGAGATAGAGCGCTATAGAGTGGACAGAGACCTCCTGCAGAAGAATGTGGATCTGTGCAGGCCATGTCTCACACACAGAACCAACAGAGGGAAACCTATCCCAGTGGAAACCAAGGTATGTGTTGCCCTAAGGATACCAGCAACAGATACCTTCCAGAGATCAACTGGTGATATGATGTGGATTTTACAAACATCAGCATTGAGGGTACTGCACCAGTTCATGAATGCCATGTCAGCACATGTCAGTGATGATGTATATATCCCCAATTCCCGTAAGGTATTGGGCAGCAATATGTGTCATTTACACACAATAGTGGAATACCCTAAGTACTGTGTGCAATACACTGCACGCACATATGCCTCAAAGCACCAGCCAGTGAGTGTGGTAGGGCCTGCATCATCCACAAGGGCTTCCCCTCCATGAAGTGGCGGTTTGTGTGTGATGGCCCGCCCGTAATAATGAATGTATGTGCTGGATGCCCTGGAAGCTACAATGCTTCCGATATGTGGCATCTGACGCAGCTGTACAAAACATTTGGCAATGGGGACAACCCTCATGGTCACCTAGTGGGGGATGCCGGTTGTGCAGTTCAACTCAGGCTGATGACACACATCAGAAATGCACACACACATGAACAGGAATGCCATAATGAGGCACACGCACATGCAGAAACCTTACTCTAGCATGTGTTTGTGTCGCTCAAGTCACAGTTCTGGTGCCTGGACACATCTGGTGGAGCATTACCGCACTTGTCAACTACATGTATCAGAATTGTCTGTGGCCTAGGTCATCTGTGTCTCACACACACACACACACACACACACACACACACACACACACACACACACACACACACACACACACACACATGACAGTTTATATACATATTGTGAGTGACTGTTCATGTATGTGTAATACTGCAGAACAGTTCAAACACAGCAAAGTATGTCAATAATGGACATTCATCATAGTTGTACAACCACCTTGGAGGATATGCATGCAGAACTCTCTTTGCACATGTGATACAGTGATGTACTTCACAATACCATTGTAAATGCAAATATCAAATGACAAATGACAAATGACATAGCACATATCTATATGTGCACATTGTTACCCATTATACATATTGGGGTGTAATACCTATGTGTTACTGTTGGTAAAGTATGTGTAGTAAATTTGGATAACTGACTCTGTTTAGCCTTATAGGTATACAGCATGGGTTGGATAACACGTATCTGTCTGTATGATACCCTTGTGTAGACTAACTGTGTCATGTGCGGAATGCATTCTAGGCCACAGTATGAATTCCCAGATGTGGATAGGAATATCCCTATTGTCTTTGCTTGTAACTAACATGGCTACATGTCAAACAGTAATGGTCCCAGCAATGTGTGGCGGTCAATACCAGTGCGAACTGGTATAGTATAGTACATGTAGGATCCACATGCTACTGTGTGTCCTACATGTGTGGGTCAGTTGTGAAGATATCATATAACAATTGGTCATTCAGACTGTTGAGGTCGTGTCTACTACCATAATGCAAAACTATGACAGATAGTAACAGTATCACCCACAGCACCATGTAAAACAATAGCAATCACGCATGTGTAGACAAGTACAACAATATGTGTAGTATAATGCATACTGGCCACCAATAGAAAGTATGATGTGTTAGTGTGAAATACAGGGCATGTCACTATTCCAATGTGTCCACTATACATGTAGATGCAGACAGTGCACCTTCACCATGTTCACTTATAGATACATGTAAATCTGTACTACACACATCACACATGTACAGCACACTCTGTAACACATGCTGCCAATACTACACATGTCAGTCAAATGGCACATGGATGGATAATACATCTTCAGAATTAACAGTGCTGTACACTATACTACATTGATGATCATAGCTGGAATGTATCATGCCTGCTTACATACACCTAGAAGGAAATCACACTTTGTGTTAACAACATTGTAACATTATTACAGTGCTATGAAGCCACCCTGTGCATCAGCACCATGTTAGTCTGTATCTGCATCAATGTTACACATTACAAGAGGTGGCACAGGTGTCATCATATGCACAGGGTATGTAGTTTTTTTTTCCAGAGCCTGTCAGTGAACCAGCCAATCAACATGTATGCATTTGTGTGTGTGTGAGGGACAACAAGTTTTGCATGGTCCAATGTTGATGCAATGTGTGTGTGTGTATGTGTTATCCCTAGCTGTTTGTTTTATGTGTGTCTCTGCATGTACACTGTTTCAGCATGTGACAGCCATATACTGGAGGTTGTGGGACAGTCACAGACTGTACCTGCCAGGCTGTACAGATCGCCCTTCCTCGCCATGGACACCCCTCCATGCATTCAACCATAGTCCAGTCCTGCACCTGGCAATGTATACACATACATACATAGGATCTGTATCACAACCTGTGGATAAACGGGTGTCAGTAATGTTAACCTGATTTGTATAGTATTGCCATGTAATACATAGGTATATGAGCCATAGTCATCCTCCAAAGTAATAACCACTGCTGACTGCTGCTGAGATGTGCACATGACCGTTTAAAGGTGCTGTACTATCATTGTTTCCAATGTCCCTGGTAATACCCAGCAACAAAATAATTGGTCACTAAACAACTATAACCCTGGATCAGTACAGCACACAGTATATGCACTATCACAGAGCCATAGCACATTCAGATACATCCAAGGTGAACATGTACAGACAATGCAGCACATTCAATAGTGCTAATATCCACATACATATTACAAAGATATATATATATATATATATATATATATATATATATATATATATATACACACACACACACACACACACACACACACACACACACACACACACACACACACACACTTAGAAGGGCTGGGAGTTGAACATACACCTACCTACTCTAACACACTACAGCATTACGCATTTACAGAATGCGCTACCAAGATTACTGAACACAGCACTCCCAGAGGCATACTTCTAGGTGGGTGACATCATCCGCAAAGGCAAAGATGCCGATAGGGAATGTATGTGTTGTGAGGCATCTAAAAGCATTACTGTGTCCCCAGGCAGCTGGATACACACACACACACACACACACACACACACACACACACACACACACACACACACACACACACACACACACACACACTTGGAAGGGCCAGGAGTTGAACATACACCTACCTACTCTAACACACTACAGCATTACGCATTTACAGAATGCGCTACCAAGATTACTGAACACAGCACTCCCAGAGGCATACTTCTAGGTGGGTGACATCATCCACAAAGGCAAAGATGCCGATAGGGAATGTATGTGTTGTGAGGCATCTAAAAGCATTACTGTGTCCCTAGGCAGCTGGAAACACACACACACACACACACACACACACACACACACACACACACACACACACACACTTGGAAGGGCTGGGCATTGAACATACACCTACCTACTCTAACACACTACAGCATTACGCATTTACAGAACGCGCTAAAGAGATTACTGAACACAGCACTCCCAGTGGCATACTTCTAGGTGGGTGACATCATCCGCAAAGGCAAAGACACTGATAGGGAATGTATGTGTTGTGAGGCATCTAAAAGCATTACTGTGTCCACAGGCAGCTGGAAACACACACACACACACACACACACACACACACACACACACACACACACACACACACTTGGAAGAGCCAGGAGTTGAACATACACCTACCTACTCTAACACGCTACAGCATTACGCATTTACAGAACATGCTACCAAGATTACTGAACACAGCACTCCCAGAGGCATACTTCTAGGTGGGTGACATCATCCGCAATGGCAAAGATGCCGATAGGGAATGTTTAGAGAGTGAGTGGTCTGAAAGCATATTACTGTCCCAAGGTAGACGTACACAAACATGGCAGTGCTGTCATCAGGCCAACTAAATATCTACGGAGCACTACAACACTAAATAGATATGGGATACGCCATAGACGGTACACCCTTTGAGAAAGCAACCAGTGTGTTCAATGTAGGCATCCATCGTGACATTAAAATTGGACATCTGTTGCCTGGATGACCACCATGGTTATACAGGATGTCAATGGCCATGCCCACATGCTTAGTGCCACACGTCTGTTTGGAATGTACTGTGTGTCCATCTACACAACGACGTACAGGGCATGCTCACACACTTAGCAGTTGCAAAGGGCCATTTGCATGCACATGGAGTCTAATCATGGAAGGGCGTAGTGGGGAATGTACTGTGTGTCCATCTACACAACGGCGTACTGGGCATGCTCACACAACAGTTGCAAAGGGCCAACTTGCATGCACACAGAGTCTAATCACAGAAGGGCGCAGTGTGGAATGTACTGTGTGTCCATCTACACAACGACATACTGGGCATGCTCACACACTTAGCAGTTGCAAAGGGCCAACTTGCATGCACACAGAGTCTAATCACGGAAGGGCGCAGTGTGGAATGTACTGTGTGTCCATCTACACGACGGCGTACTGGGCATGCTCACACACTTAGCTGTTGCAAAGGGCCATCTTGCATGCAGATGGAGTGTTCACACAGAAGGGCACAGTAAGGTATAACTGTCCTCACGCACAGGGCGGTCACACATGCAGTGACCTGTACACACACAGCTGCCATCACAGCTATCACAGGTGCAGGTCACACACGTACACACTGCAGTGTACACTGTAACTGTCAAGTCAGCACCATGTCATCGGTGCAGCACTACACAGCCTTACGGTCCCACAACACCATGTGACACATGACCACTGGGCTGTACAGCGGTGTACACCAGCTGTGCAGAGTACACATGTACCAACAGGGATCCAACAGGTGTTATGCATTGCAATAATACCAGTATACATGAACAGGTCGGCTCAAGACATACCACGGCCCTTACACAGCTGTGACACCTGACTGTTGCTGTACACCAATGAACACATGTCTGGGTATGTCATACATGTGATTGTGTGGATGTGTGCATGGACTGCACACACAACACATACATACATAGCCTTTGATGTACTTCATGCATAACACTGGCCTAATCAATACTACACACGTGAATGGAAGGTGGGCCCATGTCTGATGAATGCTCACACTACAGGGGGTAGCAGTGTTGACCGGGACACATACCCTTGTACTGGTCACCTGTGACATCCGTGATATCATACCGCAGTCCATGTGTTATGTATGTCAACACACATGTCCAACAATAGCAATGCATACAAACATGGCAACAGGAGACACATGTGACATCTGTACTGTGCATGCAGCAACCATGCATGTGCAGTGGCCGATGTCTGTAACATAGTTGCACCTACCTACGACATGCAGACGCAATGCAGACCCATCATTGACACCTGTGTACGGTGACATACAAACAGCATGTATGGAGGGATGTGTGTACATAACGTGGTGAACCACCTGTCTAGATGTATGTGTGCAGGGGTGGCTCACAGTTGTGTCACACACCATCCTATCATGCCATGTGCAAACAGTACGCTATGTCACTGTTACATGACGGTGCTGACATAATGCATACACAGCGGTCAGGTGTTAACAACTATATGTCACATGGCACCTGTAACACCTACAACCTCCCGTGTGCATATAGCAGCACATTTGCCAGATATAGCGTTGGTACACATAATGCAATCAATACCGCTGCATGTCTATCAAACGTGTCATCATATGGCAGGTGTATCATTCCCAGCACTGCCATGTGTGTCCGAATGTGTGACCAGGGATGCCACATATCGTGGGGAATATGTCCCAGTTGCTACACATCCCTGTACACCATTGTAGAGATCTGCACATACGTCAGTGTGGGAAGCATGACGTCGGCCGGTGACGTGCATCACACACGTCGGCTGTCCGTATACACATGTGTGGTCACCACAGTGTGTGTGTGTCTGTATGTATGTCTGGTGCTTGGTGTGAGGGTGTATGCTAATATACGGTGTGAAATGATCACTAACCCCACATGGTGACTAACCCATAACGGTGATGCATTGCACAACCCTGTTGATACCATAGGTCCCAGCCATACTGGCTACCTGTGCATGTCCCTTCCCTGTGACAAGTCGTGTGGGTGCATAGTACTGTGAGGGTGATGACCACACAGGCAAGGGTCCCCACCTGCACACTATGGGGTGTGCGTTATAGTGGTGTACACCCCGTGAATGCGGCCATGTTCCCGTACTGTTACAGGGTCCTACGGCTGTACAGTGTGGCCTCCAGCTACCAAGTGACACCTCACATCATCATTGGCCAGGCCGCTGTGTACAACCCCTGCACCATGTCACCATACCTGTAATGTGTCCTGCTATGTATGTCACGTCTCTGTCCAGTGTAGCCTGTGGCACTGACCACATGCGTCAGGTGCAGTATATGTGTGGACATCTGTGTCATGTTGGTGTGTCCAACAGTCAGGTTGAGGGTACATGTAGCATGCTGATATTGCCAGACGTGCCTGTGAGTAATCCACAGTTACACGTGGGGGACTGCAAACACTGCTACCTGTAGGCATATGCAAGTACACCATAGGAGGGAACCAGGGTACCACAACCAACATGGTGCTACAGATGTAACCGAGACACATACCGTGAACACATCACAATGCATGCTGCACTTGCACTACATGGTATGACTGGTGCATGTTGACAGTACACAACCTATGTCACATACACTTCTCTCAGTATTCACACACAAACACTACAACATACACATCCCTCACTATGCATACAGAGGTAATATTACATACACATCTCACTATGCAGTTCACCCTGTGCATCAGAATATTTGTGCATAACCCTGCACCGATGGTGTGGATGGCAGGGATGCAGCACAGGCTTCATCATATGCACAGGGTGATATGTTTGCCAGGGGCATAGGCTGCACCAATGAATAACATCATGTGTGTGTGTAAGGGCCGGTGAGTTGACTGGACATGTCTGTGCAGAATGCATGTGGATGTTGTGGAGCCCTGCAGTTGTGTTTGCTGTGTGCATGTATGTGTGTACACAGTTCTGCCATCTGTGAGGCCTACATGGGGTATAATTGACAGCCCCAGGTTGTACAGAGCAGGTTGTACAGCACACTGTGTCCGTCCATGGCCATGTGACCTGTGCCTGCCTGGGGTTGCACGGGCACTACCAGGTGGAGGTACAGAGTGGCTACTGTCCGACGACACATGTCCGCTGGAACCGTGTCCCCACTGAGACTGTCCAGGGCCACGTCCATGTGGCCTGCTGTGTCCTGGTTTTTAACAGCGCAGCACCAACTGCACTGCTACTGCTACCGGCACTATGGGAGCTGGCATGTGAGGTGGCACACTCACGTCGACCTATACTAGGTGGTGTTGCTGGCCTACATCCACGTGGCCTATGCCTCACTCCTCCCAGGTGTTCCAGCACAGACAGCTCCCGCTCGCGGATTGCCATGCCTCGGTCAAGGATTCCGACCATTTCACCTAATCGCCTATCCAGACCATTAGCAATCTGCTGTTGAGCATTTGCCATTGCCTGGATGTTGTCATTTAGGGTATGGACAGCAGCCCTCTGCAGCCTCTGCCCTTCTCTGTTCTGCTGTTCAGCACGTGCCTGTGCTGCCATTACACTCTGGAACATGCGTCTGGTGATACCAGCTGCTGCACTCTGTCCTGCAGGTGCATGTCTGCCAGAGGTCCTCCTATGATCAGCACCGGCCACATGCCTGTGTGGCACATCTGCAGTCATTACACTGACACCATGGTGTGTAGACACACCTTCTGTAGCCACCACACATTCCTATTCCACGCTAACAGATGCTGACTGTCCTTCCTCTATGGCCACTGGTGATGCGGTATGTGTTGGCAGCTGAACTGTGTGCGGGGAAGAGGGGGACATAGCTGGGATGGTAACCATTGGCACAGATTCAGCCCCTGACAACCCTGCCTGTACCTCATGCATATGTTCATCACCGCTAGTATCTGTGGGGACACTAACATCAGATGGACCGCAGGAGGGTATCGCACCTACATCACCTGTGAATGCAAATAAATACTGTAAAGTACAATAGACACAGACACACACACAGACACACACACAGACACACACACAGACATACACAAACACACACAGACACACACACACACACACACACACACACACACACACACACACACACACACACACACACACACAAACACAGACACACACACACAAACACAGACACACACAGACACACCATGCATGTGATATGTCAGATGGCATGCAGCATGCCTGCGATACAACAGAGGGCATGCAGCTCAGACATTAATAGTGTTAGTAAGCATACCTCCCTAGGGTACACACTACAGCAAGCAGGTGTCATATCAGTAGCCATGCAGTTCACACAATCATGGCAGTATGCATGCATCCCCGTGATACACCATGTGGCCCAGAACAGGATAGCAGTACACATGGCTGACGTGACCTTGACTTGTAATCTGCTGACATGTGCATTAACATGCATACATGTTTGACACAATGGTGTCCTGATACATGTACAGCATCATAATGGGCTTCACATTGCAGTGTTGTGTGTATGCCCTACAGATAGAATGCATGTTTAGCAAATGTGCATGAGCATGGGAGGGTAGTGTGAGCCGTCTACATTGCTATACAGTGTGAAGTACAGACACTGTGCCATTGCATGGCAACATGAGGCATCTATGTTGCTGTAGAATGCATAATATGTACACATTGCATAGCCATAACTGCAACACAGTCGTGATGTTCAACAGATCGTATATGGTAGACTTCAGTGACACCTCCAGTAGCTGTGCACATGCTTTTAGGTTGTCCAGTGTACCACATCAACTGTATAATTGGTCAACTAAGGCTATAATTGGACCATGTGTGGACAATGTGCAATAGGGTGTATACACATCCCAAGTACTGCATTGCTACATGTCTCTGGCCATCCCCCATGGCCATGTGTGCACATGTGTTGGCCAATTGTGTGTGATGGGCATCTTTTCCACATGTCTGTGTTGTCCGATATGACTTACACCCATAGATGTCAGATATGTCACAATCCACAGGGCTATGCAGACAACGGGTTGTATGTTTGGTATGTGGGGTATAGGTCATGCGATAGTGTGACAATATTGCAGACAGAACACTACATGTCTGGGACATGTCAGGTGGCACATCACAATGTGTGCACCCAATGCAGGGGCATATGACACAATGTTGACACCTGTGGGCTGCCCATATCACAGCTCACTATGTGGTACTGTGTGTGTACCACACATGTTTTTCCAATGCATACTACATATGCCTCCATTGTAGAACACCTCCACCGTTGTATGCACAGCTGACCACACATGTCACAATGACAAGTACTGTGGTTTCAAGTCGGTGTATCATTACGTTTGTATATATTGCACATGGGTGGCATGTGTGAATGAAGGGTGGTGCAACCTGCATATCGTGACTGGAACAAACATCAGGTGTGCAAGTGTTACCTGGCCACATGGCAAATAGATCTACACTGTAATATGCCTGATATCGATGACAGTCTCACCTGCAATGGACCCATGTCTGTGCGGCACACCAGAGGTACCTGTATAGGGGTGAAACACCAGTATGAACATTATCCATGACTGTATGACAGCCACAGGTTGCACTGTGCATGTGAACACATTCACCTGTGTAATAGCATATAATATGCACATGTGTGCATACACAACGCAGCATACTGTAGTATGCAGCATGTGTGTCCACATACCTTGCATATGTTGTTACTTTACATAATGTACAGTGACACATGCAATTAAATGGGATATAATAGCCATATGTTCAGTACTGACTTACCAGGCAACTCCAGGCTCATTGGTTGGGAGACACCCACCTCCACAATGGCAGCTAGTGTTTCTGGATGCTGTTCCCTGGGTGTCCCCAGACTGGCCAGTAGCTCCTCGGTGTGTGTGAGTGAGGGCTAGGTTGGTGGCCCACCACCTGTTCCACCTTGTTCCCTGGTGATTGCAGTGGCATGCTGTTTTGCATGTCATATCAGGTCCATGCAGTGTCTGCGCATCTGCTGGTAGGTGCGGTTATGGCCATCCACATCGTTCACCCTCCTGCGTAGATCCTGCCACAGGTCATCCCGCTGCTGGGCATGCTGTGGCACATGGCTAAACAACAAGTCATTGTTGTCATGGAGCTGTGGGATGAGGACTTCATCCTCCTGGTGGGTGTATGCTGGGAGGCGTGTACGGGGCATTATCTGTAAGACATAATGATGGTGACAGGTCACAGTTTCAGAGATGTACAGAGATACTGCTGCACATACATTTCTATGGCATCTACTACATCTGCACAGTTATCTTTGCAAAGCATCATGACACTGACACGACTAACATGTTTGTGTCACACATGTCACACCAATTATGCATTGGATATCATCACCATATATGTGTGTCACCTCATTACAGTGTTCATACTCCATGTAAATGCTGTCTTGCTGTGGGCATATCTATTTGCCTGCACTTGTGTTCTTACCTATCTGCACATGCCTCGATGTGTCCATGGTACTACTGTCAGTTTTTTTACCGGCGGGGAAGAAACATGAATTCTCACTTCACACATTATAAAAGATACATTCCAAATATACCACAACAAAGAACTTTAAGTGGTGACATATTAAGGGGGTGTTATCCTTGTGGTCATTGTGCTGCTTGCCAACATTTGCAACAAACCAAAGAATTTTCTAGCAAAAACACGTCCCGTATTTTTGAGATAAGGGTTTTTGCTAATTGTAGCACAGATTGGGTGGTGTATTTGGCTACCTGTAGTTGTTCTGCATTTTATGTCGGACAAACGTCCAGACCTGTCAAATTTAGAATAGGGGCACATCTAAGTGCAATTAAGAACAAACGTGTTGCCAATGCCTTATTCAAACACACCTTGGAACATGCTTCGGCAATTTTTCGGTTTGTTGTTATAGATAAAATAACCCTTCATAGGAGTTTCAAAGCAGGATGGCATCAAAAACTTAATCAAATGGAAAACAGGTGGATAATTCAATTGGGTGGTTTATTCAGACCTGGCTTAAATATGTTAGAATAGACCTTTATAAGTCATGTATACATATTATGATCTATATAAAGGGGTCATGTACCATTTATGATTTTGGTTCAAGGGATATTTGTAAATCAATAGGAACATGGAGAATGTATATATTAATTCCATGTTTTATTGAGTTGAGTTTATGATATCTTTTATTTATGTATATATCATACACTATTTGCATAGCCTGAACCAATATTGTGATATTAGTGGGCATGAATATTCATGACAGATTTTGAGGTTTATTAACATACAATATATATGTTATTCATATATATAAAATTGCTTTGAAATATTCTTTTGATTATTAGTCAAGGCCCACCAAAGATTTTGGTTATGATACATGCCCTTGTTTTCAAAATAATTTTGAGGATGTTTATGATCATAAATGTATTTTATATGTTTATTATGTTGAATTATACTATTATGGGGGTAGAAATGGCTTTTTTGCCCAATATCTTTATTTATTGTATAATAAGATATATCACTTTAAATGTGGAGTATATATTGGTTGCTCACTAGGGGTCGGGTTTCCTGACTTGTACAGAATTTATAGCATTGACAAAGGCTATGATATGGCCGAAACCGGTATGCTTGGTTAACAGGATTCCTTAACATTTATGGAATCTGTTTAAAATAAAGTTGGGTTCGATAGAACTGTACGTGCTGGCTCGTCCTTTTTAGAATGTTCATGGTACTACTGTTGACCTGGATGCTGTGTATATGTCACATATCAACACAGACACAACCGTAATGGACTTGAGCAGTGACAATGCACACATATGCATGGACACCTGTACATGCATGTGTTTTGCCATATACATCTACACAGCACTGTACAACTGTTCAACATCTTGCCACAGATCGCCTGTATTGCACATGTGATAGACATGTGACAATGGCTAGTCAGACGATATTCGCAGGGATGGTTATCAGCCATAGCATGTGCGGGTACAGTTTCCAAGCTGTAACAGACAGCCATTGTGCCACCACAAGGTGCATCAGTGCCACATTACTGATCCAGTCAGTTGATAGTACATCTACCATGTGGCCATCACACCATGTATGACTGGGATGACATGTGCAGCTTTGATGGACAGGGTTGCATGGTATGGTGGGAGTATGTCACATATATGGCACAGGGATCTGTACAGCCTGTGGCGATCCTAGTATTAGGACAGTAGCTGTCCATGACATATGTCATATAGATCAGGATATGGACATGTAGCATGTCCATCATCATGGTGTAGCAAATGTCCTTCTGCAAGGTAGACAGCATGCTGCATAGTGGAGGTGTGGATTGTGAAGGCTGGTATCGCACATCCATGCATAGCCATTACCCCTTACAGGTGGTATGTGATGCAATATTGGTCACCACAGTGCTGTATATGCTTGTCCAGTGATCTCTGTGCTCATGGATGGCACCCTGACATGACATGGGTACCTCATATGACTACCTAAGGGGCCTGGAGACGTCACCATGTCAGGGGGTGCACTGGACAGCACCATCCCTTACACAGTGTCCATAATGTTGGCACAGCCTAGGTAGTAGTTTACGGGTACAGGGATGTTCACCTAGCAGTGACACTGCTGGTATCATCCATCAGACTGTGCACATATGTCACACACCTCACCCACACAGCCCATTCTGTGTGTTGTTCACAACACTAACACAGCTATACTGATAGGTCATGGCCATTCACAGCCTTACATACACAGATGCCTAACATTTGTCTGTGTGGTATGGGCTACAATGAGGGTGGGGTACACACATTAACCCTGTTCTACTGCAGCTGGCACTGGTGTGCTGTGCACATGTCACTCTTGCACCTTTTGTAGTTGTGAGTCTGTCAACAGGCCACTGGTGGAACACTCCTGTGACATGCAAAGGTATTTGTAATCAAATATCCTTTCTGTCTTGTACATCTGTACTGCTAACATCTACAGTGCTAATGGTTCATGGACATGCACACCATACTCAGCAGGGTTATAGTGCGGTGCCACCCTAAATGACTGTCATCACCACTTGTGGGTTGATATTATCCAACACCCTATCTGTATTGTATGGTCATGCTAGGCACTTGTTCAGAACTTGTGAGCATATCAGGAGCTACTGATTACTATAGCGCCCATTCCACACCATTTCCCACAGGTACACTGGCTGTCCTACACTTTCCAGCTTGCTTAAGGTACGACAACTGTTGTGCACACGTAACGCACATATCCTGTGGGACATGGTTGTATATACAGGCATGTCCAACTTTCACGTACCAGTGCTACTGCCTGTCTATATGAGGGATATGTCGTACATGTGGCAATAGAGCAATTGTCTCATGTACACATTCAATGCTCACCTCCCAACATACGGCACTACAGCCTGTGGGGGATGCACTTCTGCAGCTGTGCTGGGGGCATAGCTTTCAGGTGTACCTCATTACGAGGAACGTACCTCATTTGGGGTTCTAAAAGGTGCATGTTCCTCAAGGTTTCACATTGGAAGGGTCTGTCACACATTCATTGTTGTAAATAGTTTACCTGCTAGCCATGGCTAAATAGATGGGAATCATATTACTTCATTGGAATATCTTTTTTATACGTAAGACAAGCCTATTTTAGCCATCATATGCCCTTCCTAGTTGACGCTGTTAGTAAGCCAGTTGTAAGTGTTCCACGTTTTGCCCATTTGTCACACAGTATGAGGGCTACTGTTCCTCAGTTTGGCGACAAGAGGTTGACAGTTATGGCTGGGGGTAATGCTGTCACCAACCCTGACTGCACCTGACAGTCGTTTGGAGATGTGTAACATTCGCAACACACCCCACCCATCACATAGTCTCACATGATCTACACCACTGGCCAAACCTATGAGGACACCTTGTGCAGTACGTCTCCATACTCACTGTAGGCACCAGAGGTAGCCCCCATCATGGAAGACAACATTACCAGCTTATAGCCCACAGACTCATGTGTGCCCATCACATACAGCCAATAGTGAGTTATAACATTCACAACACACCAGTCATAGCTGACTCTGTAGGGAGTCACACTGCAGTTCCACACAGCAGGCTACACAAGGCATTAGTCGCTTACATCTTGCTGTTGGGTAACTGCTTCTGCAACATAACCTATGCACCCATGCCACACCTCACCAGGTATGATATGACTGTCATTCTCCATGTTAGTGTGACTGCCCTGTGATGCCACTTCACAGACTACGTGTGCAGGGACATGCAATAGCTCACCAGTCTTATAGCCCTGAGGGTGTGGGCCTAGCACTGGGGAGCATTTTGCATTCGTCCGGACACGATACCACTGTACAATGACTGACTGTGTCACTTCAACAGTTGCCTATGCTTCTATTGTCATTCTACAGGCATGTGGTATCTCTCCACTATGACTGTCCAGGTCAAACACAATGCTGTGGCACAGATGACTTGCACCTGTCAGCCCTGGGAGTACAGCTCACATGTAAGGCTCTTGCTGCTTCTATACTGCCTGTCTTGCACAGTTTCCAATAACTGTCACCGGCAGGGCGGTAACTGGCGGGCACGACATGGGGTCATGTGACACAATGCTTGCATCTTCCTCTGTGATGCACGCAGGCAAGGCACACCTTATAATGCTCCACTCAAACATCTCTGCAGTGACTGGGACCTGCCTCTAGGCTCTGCAGAGCACACCTGCAATGACAGGTTATAGACAGACCATACCTTTCAGGCACATACCTGGACTGGCACACCCACAGCTGAGGGGTTCCCATATCCCACTATGTTTTGCACACATCCTGGCAAGTTACTTAGCACAATGCATCAGAAGTGCTCCACATGCAACTAACTGTGTCCAGGACCACTATACACATTGTAACAAGCGACAGAGTCAACATCGTACCCCATGGGTAACATACCTTCTATGTTGGTATAGTGGATAGTGGGCCTCAGAAAGCTACTACTGATGTATGACTGACACTACCCCACACTTCACTGGGATAGCCACTCATGTACCGACACATCCATGAGTCATACTCTCCGCTCTGCTGGATCAACCCATACACACCACCTCCAAGACCTACATTACCCTTGGCATGAACACTACCACCATGTGACTGGTGTTACACACCTGGGGTTATCCCCTCATTGGTGGATTCCAAACATATGCAACTCGACCTTGTTAGCCACATCCCGGCAACACACCCATGACAGCATACACAGTACATGTGTACTACAACACCTACTACAGACGTCTGCTGACAGCGGTTGTTAACATCATGACACCCGTGCAGATGGACAATGCACATACAAATGCTGACACATACCCCAGTGCACTTCATTAGCATGTACACAACTGCATGGATCATGCTATTCCACACAGAGCCATGATGGTGCACACCAGATAATAGACACCACTCTGGTGGTCATGTTCCATGGACATATGATGTACAACAACAGGTGTAGGCTGTTGCACAGTGGTGTACATTCCCATGTGTGGGGTGGCTCACTGGTCAGCCGTGGTGGGGCCACAGGGTCCCTCATCACATACTCCAAGACTAGCTACGTAAACATGACTGCCACACATTCCAGGGTGTACCACCAGGCATTATGGTGGTATGTCAGTATTTGATGGCAACACCCACATCTGCTGTCACATACAACAGTCACTCAGGAACATTGCAGACCCAGGTGTTGTTGGCAACATGCTGGAGGATGAATTCAATGCTGGCATTACACCATCTCACTCACTACAGGGCCGCAATCCATACATGAACATTGTGGTGTCCCTGTGGTCACACCTACACAGTACTGACCTACACTCTATATGTCCTAGGACACTGGCCCCATGTCACCTTCCAACGTCCCAGGCTGTGATGTCCACCAACCTCTGAATTACATGTCTCCCCACTAGGCCACCATATTCAGTAATAGCCTTGTTTCAGACATTGTAGCCCCTGAATGGCACACAGCAGCATTTATCACACTACACACAGGTGGCACCGCATGGCACGAGTGGGACTATAGTCCTACACACCTGACTGGACTGTTCTGCATGGCTATGGGGCACATCATCAAGGACGTCATTCACAGAGACATTGTTGGGCTTCCGTCCTTTGCTGCCACCCGGGTTGGGCTTGTTAAGGCCAGAGCATGGCCCCTACACATGGTGGACTCCTTTCATACAGTTACCAGGGCAGTTGCTGATGGTACAGGAGTCCACACATCCTACATTGTCCTCTCATTGCCTTTCAGCACCATTCCCCATTCTGGTATTGACAACATACACATCCACCTGCACATCGTACCCTGTGTCTCAGGATGTTATGCTATGTGGCTCATGGACAGGACACACAGTGAGGCCAACATACCATAGTACCTACTACATGTCAGGTACATTTGGCATACCATGGTCCTCAGTCATAGGGCCCCTCATGTTCAATATATGCTTCCCTGTGGAACAGGCAAGCACAGGGGACTTTCCCTGCCTAGCTTTCAACCCCCTACATACCAAGCGCCATGATTGCTCCACAAGCTGATACTGACTCCAAGCATACGGGTGTCACTGTGACAGATACATAATATGACTATCATGGCATCAAGCTGCATGACACAAAGTGCTTGCACATCACCTTTGCATTACACCATTCACCCACTGACTATCACACGGATGGTAGTCCCCTACATACATATCACATTGTACATGTTTGCAGTACACACATATGTCGCACCCACTCCTGTGGTTACCGTATTGCCACTGTGGCATGGATATCCTTCTACGTGGCCACACCTATCTGTACTGGGTGTGTAGCTGGTACATAGGCACCCATTGTACCTCTGAACTCAAGACATCTACACACATTCAAGGGTACACCACCCCATTTAGGGTGTACCTTACACAACAGCTACAGCTTTACATGCCACAACATTAACACGCCATGAGGTTTACTGAGCTCCGACAGTTTAAATATGTGACTGCACTATGGACACCACATCTGTACACATTTGCATACTACATACTCAAAGGTGACCTCTGCTGATCAGACAGGGCCCATGTCCACAACATTATTGCTGGATATACTCCTCATACACGACATAAGCAGAGGCCACTGTGAGCAACATGCTCATGGATATGTGCACACATGCCACAATGAGTGGGATGTGCTTCTGGGTTACATCCCCAAACCGGACACTCACCATGCTGTGGAACATAAGTCCTATGTACATCATGCAGGGACACTCAGTAGCACTGTTCATGTGATACCTCCCTTGGTGGTTGGGAGACACATGTAGGCCTGGGATCACTGCAGTGCCTGTTCTGTGCAGAGGTGCAGGTAACACCTGGCTCTGCTGTTCACAGGACACTACCCTAGAGAGGTGCCACTAGTGTGAACACTGTAGTTGTGCTTAAACATGGACGTGCCGGACTGCATAGTACCCCACTATGCACCTGTGAAGCTATTATATGTCCTTTGTGCATGGTTACTTGGTAGCCCTTCCATTTAGATTAGCTATCATGCTATTACTATGTCCCATACCTACAGGCCATATGTATCCTGTTATTGTACACACCAATAGACAATACCTGTGGTATGCATGATATGCCTGTTATGCTGTGTAGAATATCTGTCATATCTACCTATAATACTATACATTACACATATTTCACATAGTATCCCATAATGCAAAGCCTACTTGCACAGCAGGACCACCTTACATATGTCATTAACGTTATATGCCCATACACATGTGTGCTGTCACAGTATATCAACAAATACTATCCCCTGCTATGGCACGTCCTTGTTGGACATACCCTACCACTGATGGCGGGTTGTATGGCATTGTTCTGTTTAACGCCCTCATGTAGCATCCCTTGTGGTATCTGTGCTGTGTACCTTGTGTCCCACTGCTGGGCGCACAGTTTCTTCAAGCGTTAGTATGCTCAGCAAGACATCACTACATAAATACCTTTCCCCACTTTATGCATTGTGGACACATTTAATTAATTCAAACCAGGCTATAAATACAGTAAAACTAATTAATACAGATCATGCTATACATAACCTTACATATCGGGCATTCAACATACCTTGTTGTCGTTACGGCGTTTCGTTTCTATCTCTCTCACAGTGTTTCAATGAGCATACGGTTTGAATGTGTGGCAAGACATCCTTATATACGTCGATACCTGAAACATGTGGATTCATCCCACCAATTGGTGTTCCTGAGTGACTAATTACTTGCATATCAGCTGTGCAGCTACTCCATTCGCCAATTACGAGGCGACAGTGGGGTATAATTGGATTCTCCACCTGGGCATTGCCTATTTTCCCTACCTTCGGGGAGACGGTCTGCATTGTGTTTTGTTATGTGTAACTGCAACTGCTATGCATGGAGACAAGTATAGTTTGGATTCATGTCCCCTGTGGATTGTGTGTGACAGAAGTATTTGGTTCAACATGTGGGTGTACCTGTCATCCCAATGTCTGATAATGGAGTATTGCAATCAAAACCTGTAACATAGCTGTTTGTTCCATTATACAACGCCTGCAATTTTGCATGACACCTTTAATTGTGTCTCTCACATGGTATGTTGAGGGTTCTGCAGATGTAATTGACTGACTAGATGTTTGTGCTGCTATTACAGTCTGTATTGCTTTAGTTTCTAGTGTGGGGGATGTCGGTGGTTGTACGTAACATATACAGGTTTGTGGGCCTTGCATTTCTACATAATCCGTATATATGTGTGTGGGCTCCGTCCCTAATTAGAGAGCTAACAGTTAGTAGACTTATGTTACGGGATTGTACATTGGGCCATTGTTAATTGGTTTCTATATCATCTGCAGGTGAGCTTGCTACTTGTATACCTCCGTAATTGCAGCGATATATCAGGGGATATGTGTAAGTGACAGCTATCCCTTGTATTTCTGTCCCAGATATTTGCAGTCATTGTGGTTGTGTTGTTAAAAGAGCCTGTTTGCCATGGGTTGCCACCTTTTCATATGGTCATTGTTGGACACTTGCGGGACACAAAGCGGTGTTTACAGGCCAACACGTAGCCACGGTCAGTACACAGGTTAGCACATACTTTTATACTCACTACATACCTATTGTTGTGTGACTTTGGCTACTTATCATATTGCATGTAACATTTAAGTTTCTTACATACAGGCATAACTATTAAATACGACTGTTACATTATATATGGGACATATTTATGTCCTACCATCTCGGACATTTGCTCTTTGTACTGTTTTATGTCAGGACACACCTGCCAGGGTGGGGCTGTCCCTCCTACTGTGGGACAGGTAGTAACCGTATGCCTACGGCTAGCTATACCCACACCTACCGTACTGATCTGCCACTGACTTGGCACTAACAAACACATGTTGCGGACACACACACACATTACAGTCACACAGAGATGCACACAGCACCCTCAATGCACACTTACACAGACTACGGCACTCACAGACACAGTTGAACACAGTACCTATGTGGACCGCGACACCGGCAGCGGTGACTAACTATCCCTTCATATCATCATACTATTACTCGCGGATGTACTGTTCTGGTACTGTGTTCTATCGGTCTTTCAGCCTCGTGGTTACGCAAGGCAGTATGTTACACATTCCATGGTTGGCGGTATCCTATTTATTTGTACCTACAAGATGTTATGAATGTCATTGAACTATCTATTATATTTGCAGATATCACTGAATCCATCTATATCACCATATATCCCTCTATTGCCCTTTCTATCTGTATTATATATATGCATATGTGTACATATCTATATATATATATATATATATATATATATATATATATATATATATATGTATCTATCTATCTATATATATATATATATATATATATATATATATATATATATATATATATATCTATATATATATATATATATATCTGGCGGGGAACGTGACAGGCACACAGCACCACCATATGCTGTAAGACTCATGTAATGTTCAGGTGTTGGCATTCCGTGTTCCACAGGCTGTTGTGTTTACAATGTTTGAGGGCTGCCTATGTAGGAGTCACACATTGGGCCACCTATACATTACAATTTACTTTACAGGTGGTCATGTTTGTGTGCCATGCATTTTACTGTGTGTGCAGGTGGAGAGGTGTCAGTCCATAGGGGCCTACACTGTCAGAGTATGTGCTATACGTTCCCTCTTTGCCAAGGCGTAGGCATATTGGGCACACCTCCGTCTGCCTACTGGGGCTGGCACAGTGTGTTCATGGTCTGAATCCCTCTGTGCCTGTAATGGCCTTGGCAATTGCGGTGGGCTATGAGGGCCTTCACCATTTTGTCCCTGCTGCAGCTGCTTCCGCAGAATCATATTATGTAGCATGGCACATACTATGATGATGTGGTCACACGTGCCTGGAGACTACTGCAAGGCTCCACCAGATGTATCCAAGCACTGCATCCGTGATTTCAGCATCCCTAACACACGCTCTATGATGATTCTGGTTTGTGCGTGTGCCTCATTATGGCATTCTTGCATGGGTGTGTGTGCATTTCTGATGGGAGTCATCATCCACAGCTCCAGTGCATAGCCAGCATCCCCCACAAGATGGCCATGTGGGATGTCCCCCCTGACAAATACCTGATACAGCTGTGAGGCATGCCAGATATGGGAGTCATGGTAGCTTCCAGGGCTGCCAGCACACACATTCATGATAATGCCCTGGGCATTGCACATGACCTGGCAGTTGATGGAGTGGAATCCCTTGCGGTTTATGTAGCACCTACCCTGCTCACCGGGTAGTGACTTGATTAGTATGTGCGTGCAGTCTATCGCACCCAGTACCTCTGGGTATTGTGCCACATGGTGGAAGTGGCGCATATTGCTGGCCAACTCCTCCTGAGTTCTGGGGAAGTATATCTGCTCATTGGCATGTGGTAACATGGCATCCAGGAACTGGTGTAGTACCCTGGATGCTGATGCCTGTGAGATACCCATTATATCTCCAGTTGGCCTATGAAAGGTACCTGTGGCCAGTATTCACAGGCTTGCACATACCTTCATGTCCACTGGGATGGGTTCCCCTCTGTTGTTTCTGGTTCTCAGGCGTGGCCGGCACAGCTCCACTATTTGCTGTAAGATGTTCCTGTCCACCCAGTAACGCTCTAATATCTCCAGGTCATGTAGCCCCTGGTAGGTTACCCTTGGTCTGAACACTCTCCTTCTCCTCTGAGGCCTGCGGTGGTTGTCGGCATCATCCTCCACAACACCGTCAGTCTCTAACACATGCTGATGAATCACAGCTATGGCAGCTCCCAACATGTACATTTTAAAAGTTTCCTGTGTGCTTACACCTATGGTGCGATGTTTGGGAATACACAGGTGTGTGTTGGGTGCTTTCATACTTTATACTATTGTGCTGTGAACACCGATGATGTCATAGGATGTGTCTGTACAATCGTAGCTACAGGTTATCTTATGTGTTTTACTGCCGGAACTACTATTGTGGTGCCTTTGGTGTTGAATTACATTTGCCTGCCATGGATTACCTCTTGACCTTCCCTTTACATTTCTGCATGTTGCACCTACCATTTTCTGGCATGCATCCTGCAGCCTACTTTCATTTGTACTTTCCTGGACCTGGCGTATTTTGCGTTATGTGTGCTACTGCCAGTCTGCTGTTGGTTTGCTTTGCTCTGCTGTGTCACGTCTCCTATCTTTGCAATCCAATACCTCCCCTCCTTTCTTTGCATTCAAATGCCTCCCCTATCCTGTTTTGCAGGTTTCTGCAAGCAGACTTGTCAGCTGCCGTTGATTGGCCTTCGTGGGTTGATTGGTGTTGAGTGCTCATTAGTACTCCAATTACCCTACTTCCGCATTTCCTTCTTTTCTTCCCCTGACCTTCCTGTTTCTGCTATTGTTTGTGGCACGTGCATCCGATTACTGGGTTTCGGGCACGTTTTCATCCTCGTACACATGCGCTTTTGGGCACCATGTGTGCTCTCAGCTAAACGATTCCTCCCCACCCCTGTCCTGCAGCTTTGCTTAGCATTGAACAGGCTGGATTTGCAATGCTCCAATGTGCTTACTGCTACGGTGGCACACCCCTCTGCTGATGTCATGTATCTCCTCTGAGCCACTCCTCAGTGTTATACTGCTGCGCCGTATGGTACAACCTTCATCCGGCGGGACATTTGCGATTCAGTATTATCTGCCTCATTTGCATGGCATTGACTACTAATTCATAGTTACTGCGCCGAATACTATCGCAAGCCCTTAGCAACTCTTGCACTTTGGTTGTGGTGTTCCATGCCTACCATTGCGTATTATGCTGTAAACCTGATTTCTATTACGTTGCAATTTTATGACATTTTTATATTATTTCTTTATGTTACAGCTTCCGCACACATGTCCTGCGGTTGTGCTGTGCGTTACTGTGGACATGACATTAAATGTTGTTTTTTACGTGTTTGCATCTTTTCTTATGCCATTGGCTGTGTATTCCACCATTGGCATATGTTAACGTTGTGATACCTGGGTCTGGCCTTCTTCCATAGCTCCGATGTTCTGTTTGGGAAAATGTAAACCGTGTTTTTTGGTTTACATTTCCGTTGGCTTACGCTACACCTGCACCACTTCATGAATCGCTATATGCCTTCATTTGCATGGTGCAACACTGCACATGGGGTGATTAGCATACCTACGCCGGGGGCTGCGCAGATCTGTCGTACGCTGGTAGTGCACGTGGAATTGGATCATACCTGAATCGCTCGACAGCCATATCTGGCATTATAACACCTACGCTATGCATGCGCCTGGCACAAGCTTCATGAATCCCGGGGACTGTATTAAAAATAGAAAGAGAAAAAAATTTACATATACCACACAAGATAAATGTGTAGGGGCCAGGGCAATAGGGGTGCTGTAAAATACTAGGAACTACCCAAAAGCATGTTTTTTTCTTTTTTATGGAAAAGAAGGACATTTGATAAGTAACATTTATAAAATAAAAAATTATTTCTGTGGGGAAATGGGACATGCTGCAAAAAAATGTGAATTGAAATGTTATAAATGTAATACAATTGGACATTTATGAGTGGTTTGCAAAAATGAAACTAAAAGCAAGAAAAAGAAAAAGAATGAGAAGAAGATGAACAAAGTGAAGAAATTTTAGAAATAGTAGAAATAGAAGAAAAATTAGATAATAAAAAATAATAAACAGGACATAGAAGAAGGTTCTGAAATGAGTGATGAAAATATAAACTGGGAGGTAGTAAAAGAATAAAGAATTCTATTAATAAAAGAGTAAACAATGGAAAAATAAATTTAAAAACATCAGAAATAAGAAAAAAAAAATCAAAGGAAATGGATGAAAAGGAAGGTATAAAGCTAATGATTGGTGGTTGGTATAATGATTAAGGTGTCTGACTCATAGGCATAAGTCACAGTGTTGGATTCTCACCTTTGGGAGTGAAATTAGCTATGTTTAGAATAGCCTATTAAGAAAACCAACCTACTAATTAGCTATGAACTTCTGAATCTAAGGGAAAATGAAAATTTTAGAGTGTGTTCTGTAAATATAAATAGCATTAAGAATATGGTAAGAAGAGCAGGGATTTTGGAGAGGTATAATAAATATGATGTAGATGCAATTATATCAGAAGACCCTAGATTTTTAACAAATAAAGAAATATTACAAGTAGAGGAATTATGGAGAGGAAAGTTAATCTGGAATTTAGGAAATTAGAGATGTGCTGGAATAGCCATATTTTGTAGAAATACAGTACAAATATTATATGTAACTTTTACAAAAATGTAAAGATTAACCATTGTAGTTTTAAAATGGAAAGAACAACTATATAGAATTATAACATTATTTACTTATACTAATTGTAAAGAAAGGGAACATTTAATTCATCAGATATTAGACTATACACTGATAAATATGGATATTATAATAACAGGAGACTTTGCAGTTTACAGTGCCTGTACTTGATAGAGGCACTGTGAACTAACATTGGATGGCATGATGCCAGCTCACTTCTATGTGCTAGGCTTGTAAAGGCTCCAGGGTCATTTGCCTAGTACACACCCATGAACCTATGTAAAAAGAAAGGAAATGATATAAGAAAATGTTAAAAGTTATAAGATGTGGTAAATTAAAACTTTGAAACAAAGCTCTTGGACTTATAAAAGGGGTATGTATAGAACTGAAATAGATTATTTTATACTGTCAGAATGTTTAGTTATAGGAGAGGGGGTAGTTGAAACAGGATATTCTATTCATCTTGCAATATGGCAAGGGATAAAGGAAAATAAATAATTCATAAAAATAGGCAAAGGATTAAAACGGATAAATGTGAAAGCATGGACTGATGAAGAAAAGAGCTTAGTAAAAAAGGAGAACAAGGACTATATAAAAATAGCCAAAGGAATAGAAAGGATAAATGAGAAGGCATGAACTGAAGAAGGAAATAGATTAGTAATACCATTATGGAAATATCATGTCACTATAGGAACATTTTATAAAAAATGGTCTGAATGGTGGATGACATTTAAAGAAAAATATATATTTTTTTAAGTAGCAATATGATGTGAGAAAACTAGAGAAAGAAAAATATAAAATAGCATATAAGAATGGATTGGTAGATTTAGAACATACTGATAGAAAGTACTTTGACAAAGAAAAAGAATTATATGAAAGTAATATACAAAAATTATTATATGAGCAAATATATTTTTACAAAAAAAAAAGAAAAAAGTTACATAAGCAAATTAGTAAAGTAAGATGGTAGTATAATGAGAGAAATAAAAATGTAAAAGGAGAAATTGAAAGAACTCAGGAAAGATTTTAAATAGTATAGTACAATACATACAAGAAATGTTTAAAAAAGAAGGTAGTGACAAAACAGAAAAAATAGGAAAAGTTAAAAAGTTAATGGAAAAAGAGAATAAGGTGTTGTAAAAGGAGATTTCTTTAAGTTAATGGATAAAGTATTAGGACCAGTGAATATAAATTCAGTTGCAGGACTAGATAGAATACAGTATGAAATGTATAAAAATTTAAGAGACTGGCAAAAAAAAAAATTGTAAATATTTTGAAAGAATAGTTACACGAAGTTTTAATTATAAAGAATTATATAGCGGAATACTTAAATTCATATGGAAGACAGAAGATAAAAAATAATAAAGAAAACTGGAGACCAATAGTATTGAATAGTAATGATTATAAGATCATTATGAAAATAATAAAAAAGAGATTTGAAACTAAAATGGAAAATATTATGGGAGATATACAATAAAGGTGTAGGGTTGTCAAGAATTATTAATGGTAGTTAGAGAAATTGTGGATGATATTATAAATAGAAAAGAAGAAGTGAAATTCATGATAGGAGAATTTAATTAGGCATTTGATACAACTGGAAATGAAATCTTTTGACTAATAATGAAATAATATAAGTAACAAAGTTAGGAAATTATGAATGCCAGTATATAATAATAGCAAAGTAAAAATACTTGTAAATGGCTGCTTAAGCCAAGAGTTACATATGAAGACTGGTGTAAGACAGGGATGTCCATTGAGTTGTATACTCTTTGAATAAGTTATGCATGTGATAGTATGTGAAATACATTATAAAATTACAGAGATGGGGTATATAATACTTGAAGAATTAAGAATTCCAGCTCTGTTGACATATGCAGATGACATAATAATTGCAAAAAAAAAAAAAAAATTTGGATAAAAGAAGTAATAATTTGCACAAATGAATAAGTAGAGGTAATAGGAATGGCTTTAAATAAAAAGAAAACTAAATGTTTAAGTAATGTAGTAAAGGTACGCGTTGTATATTTCACAATGAATGAAGTTTCTGTGTTAGGTATAACATTTGGGAATAAAGATTTAAGTAGAATTCAATAGAGAAAATGACAGAAAAAATAAAACAAACCTGTGTTTTTTTTCTGTTGATACATAAAAGTATTTGAAAAGGAATTATGCAGATATTTTTTTCATTTTGTTATGTGACCTGTGATTAAACCGAGTAAAACAAGGAGTCATGTATGTAAATAAAGAAGAAGGAGGTTTAGGGTTAATTAACCCAGTGGTATATGCTGCTTCATTAAATTTTCATTAAATGTGTACAAAGTGTTAAAGTAGATAAATGACAAAGATGAGAGATTAGTAGTAAAACTGGGTAAATATAAGTTTGATAAATTTGGGGGTATGATAAAAAAGATTAAAAGAGGAAAAGAATGCACAAATGAAGAAATAAAATATTCCTGAGATAAATATATTCATGGAATACAAAATCTGATGACATAGAAAGCGATAGGAAAGTATGGTATAAGAATGTAGTGATAAAACATTGCTATGTAAAATCATGGGAAACTCTAACAGATGAAAACACGAAAGCTATAAAAATAGGAAGCAAATGGTGTAATCAGAAAGTAGAATGTCAAGATTTTTTGTGCAGGCTGGTAATAGATAAAATTTCCAGTAAAAGGAAATATGCCACATAAAAAAGTAATAGACTATGTTTACATCGTCAAGAAGAAAAAGAAACTATAGACCATGTGTTTTTGAAATGTAGAAAAATAAAAAAGTTATGGGGAAAACTGTGTAAAGAAGATTTTTCAAATATATAAAAGAAGTGCATAAAATAAACATGGATTTGATTAAATATGGATATTATAAGAGAAGAAGAAAATAATATGTTAAAGGACTAGATACAATGTATTTATGATATATTGGTTATATTGAATGAAAGAATAAATGAAATCACATTTAATAATAAATGGATTTTAGCAACAATATTCAGTAAAATCAGGTAGTAGTTATGGAAAAAGGAGTTGGGGGACAAATAGGGATGAAAATTTACTATGACTGAAAATTAAATTATGAATATGTGTACATAAATTTGTATATCTATGTATCTATACATGTACAAATCATAGGATCATAGGAGGTTTCTAGGCTATCAACCCGGAGGTCATTTCAAGCCTTACTGTCTCATCTCAATGTGAATACCATAGATATTCTAGTCAACTCAGACTGAATGCCCAAGCTTCCCCAAGTCTAAATGAATACAGTTCCTTGAAATGTGTACTAAAGATAAAATCATTAGACAGATAATAAATGTCTTTTGTGTGACTGTATGTATATGTTTACAGTTACACTGAACACTGAAATTTTTATCTTATATTTTAAATGCATTTATAACATTTGCATTGACAAGTGAATTTGATGTGGAATGCAGCTTTAAGAATGTCAGGAAGTGATGTCATGGTTACATATGTTATTTAAACTTGAGTGAATGAATGGTAGATGCCCGAAGAAGTTTACTGATTGTAGCAGACTAACGCCCTAACAATAAATCGTGTTTGTTGGAACTATCATCATCTTTTTTTGTTCTGTACTCTAGTCTATACCCAGGTTTGTATTTATTAATGTCTGCCCATGTCAGGAAGGGTTGCAGGCTCTATCCCTTGAAAGAATTTACAGTGCCTCATCCACTCATCCAGATTCCTTTGAAAAGTATCATAGATATCCTCTGCTTCATATGAATTGTAAGTCTATTCCAAAGATGCAGCAGTCACTGGAAGATAAATCTGTCCCTCCAGCATATCCTATTCAAGTTGCAGGACATATTTAGGTTCTGTTTGATTTACAGATGTGCAGCAAATTCATTAAGGTTGCGTCAGAGATTGCTCTGTAAGCCAGGCATAAGTCTCCCATAAGAAGTCTATACGATACTGATTATAGTGACATGGATTTTAGTCAGAATGTGTAAGGCATGTACTAGAGTCCCTTGATCTTCTTAGTTAGAAACTTCTGAGGCCGCTCCAGTTATTGCAGATGCTTTATATGGTACATGCTGAAAGGGGCATTGTACTCAAATATAGGCCTGATTAGTGACAGGCATAGAGGGGTTATAACCTCCTTTGCTCTAGAGGTGATGCCTTTGCTAATCAAGTGTGCTATGTAGAAAGCCTTCCTTACTACAGTAGACACATAGTGGTCAAAGTTAAGGTCACAATCTACTTGTGACCCCCAGATCTCTTATCACTTTGTAGGTACATAGGGTATTGCTGTTAATTTAATAGTGTGAAGAGACATTGTTTTTACTGAAGAGAATGATAAGGCATTTCTTTGCATTCGGTTTGAGACCATGACTAAGACAGCAATCGTTGTTCTGTGTAAGACCCTCCTGAAGTATGCTGACATCATTAGGGGATTCAATAATTGCACCTAGTTTACAGTCATCCACAGACTTAGTCAGCCACAGCCCCTTAGTTTTGGCCTGACCTTCTGAGATGTATATGCCAAACAGTAGGGACCCAGCACTGACCCTTGTGGCATCCCAATGGTGACAGGTATGCTGGATGATATGGAGTCACCCACATTGATAGTGTGTGACTGGTTTGTGAACCAGTTGGCAACCTATCTTACAGCAAAGGGGTTTACATTCAGTTTGCTAAGTTTATCAGTAATGTCTGAGTGTGGGATTGTGTCAAAGGCCTTTACTAAATTGAGTTATGCTGTGCACAGATTTACCCTTGTCAATGACCCTGGTCACATTTTCAAAGAAATCCACCAGATTTAACATGCAGGATCTGCTGTTGACAATGCTGAATCGGGTCATACCCAGGATTTGGAGGTCTCCTATGTCTTTATTTATGAGGTCCATGATGATACGTTCCACAGTTTTATAGATGAGGCTGGTCAGACTTATGAGTATATAATTCCCTGGGTCTGTTGCTAAGCCTCCTTTGAGGAGGGGAACAACTGTTGCTGTTCTCCATTCAACAGCAACAAAGTCAGTGGTTAGGCTGTGACTGAACAAGGTACTTAATGGAGATGCTAGTTCATGTTTTATTTGTTTAGAAGACACCCTGGGATGCGGTCTGGTTCCATAGAGGCTATGTTTTTTGCCTTAGACAAGGCTTTAATGACCTGCTCTTCAGATATGTAGGGTTGGGAGAAGTTGGGGGAAAGTATGTGATAAATGTGTAGGGGTTAAGGGAGTGAAATTTTCACCAAATCTGTTCACTAGCAAGTGTGCTATCTCTGTGGGATCAGTGTGTGGGTGATACTATTATTCATTAGTTTGGCACATGCTTGGGTCCTACATTTTAAGCAACATATGTACCTGTAAAAGGCCTTATGATTATCCTTGGCTGTGATTGCTAAGCTTTTCTCAAAGTTACCCTTAGAGGATTTGACATGTCTTATTTGCCTGTTGAGGCTGAGGAGGGTGCTTTTCCATTATTGGGGCCTTTCCTTAGTTTTCTTAGATAGCAACTTTTTGCATTTGGTGTAAAGTTTGTAGATGCTGGATGTCCACCAGGGCAGCTTTTTTTTTTTTTTTTTTGCTTGGGGCTCTGGCTTTGATTCTCTCTGGAACAGCCTAGACCATACACTTATACAAGTGATTGTACAGGGCTTTAGTGTAAGCTTTGTTGTAGTTACCACTTCCAGCCAGAGGTGGGGCTTGGAATGCATTTATACCTTCCCCTAGGAGAGTATACTTTGCTTTGTTGAAGTTTCTTAGTCTGATTTCACCTTTTCTGAGGTCTGGTGTTAGTGCCAGTTCGATGGCGACTGATTTGTGGTCAGATCTAACCAATGAGAGTCTGACAGTTGTGGTGGTGTGGCTATTTGTCATGTTAGTGAGGACCATATCTAGTAGGTTTGTTCCTGTTGATGGTATTTGAACAATTTGTTACAGGGCATTTGAGTTAACAAAGTCAAGGAATTTTTGAGCTAATGAGTTAGGGTTAGAGTAGGTTTCCCATTTGATAGTGGGATAATTGAAATCCCCCATGGGCAGAGTTTTTGGCAATATTTATATTTACTCCCGTTTTGATCAAGTAGGCCTCATGCACATAATGATCCATGGAGAGGGATCTATAACTAGCTATGACTTGAATGGGGGTCTTTCTCACAGTAATCTGAACATGGAGTAACTCCATGGAGTCGTCTAGTCTAACTAGTCGGGAGGTGAATTTATCTCTAATATAGATAAAAACACCACTACCTTTGGTTCTCAAACATTCATTTTGTGGTAAGACTGTGAGAAAGTTTAAAGAAAGGATATCTAAGCATATCAGTGATGTCCATCTGAAGGATCTTAAAAATCCCCTGGTGAAACGTGCATGAATCAAATGGACACAAGTTCTTTTTTAGGGTATTAAGTGGTATCTGAACAACAGAGAGGTGATGATCATAATAATCACTTGGAACATGCAGAAATGAAATGGATAGGAAGGTTCCAAGTACATAGATAGCCTGGTTTAAACTCAAACCTCCCACTGAAAATCACTCTTAAGGGGCGGAAGCTGATGCATTAATGTTGATTGACTGAATTTTTTTTTTTTAATTTTGACAGCACTGATTAGATTAACAGATCTGATGAAGGGTAACCTTGTACCTGAAAGTGCTTAGTTGCCGGTTTTATAAGTTTCTTAGAAGTTTTTTAAGTCTTTCTGTTTTATTAAAGTTCCTATTTGAGTCACAGCAATTTTTTATGGATTGCCTTGTAACAGTACTGATTGGTTTTCTCATACTTCTTTGTGGTGCAGTGCTTTTTTTTGGTGGTTGTTCCTGTTTTTTGCATATATATATATATACACACACATATATATATATATATATATATATATATATATATAGATCTATTTCAGTAGATCGAACTTTTACAAGTTCAAACCACATATTGCCAAGTCCATATGTTCGAACTCGTAAAAGTTCGAACACTGACAGAAAAACAAATAAAACAACAAAACACAAAACTAAACATCTATAGCAGGGGGGCTACATCCGCCTACACTCCCCACACCCCCCTTACTTAAATATACCAACTCCGAGATCGCACTACATTGCGTAAATGGAAAATCTTCCCTTTCCGCACTGTACGGAGATCTCCATTCAGTCCGATCGTACTTTTACAAGTTCGAGCATATGATCTCGGCCATATGTGGTTTGAACTTATAAACATTTGATCTACTAAAGGGGACCCATATATAAATATATATATATATATATATATATATATATATATATATATATATATATATATATATATATATATATATATATATATATATATATATATATATATATATATATATATATATATATATGCACACACACATGGATATAACATACCCACGCAAAGACATATCTATATCTATAATTATGTAAATGGGTCTGCTATGGGAAGTCGTGACATTGGGGGGGATTCTGAAAAGTCTTACACCAAGCTATTCTGAAAGTTTAATGAAATTGAAGAGGCTGTATAACATTTTTGGAATCTTTCATAGGTTCATAGGTAGATACTAGGCTATCGGCCCAAGGGCCTAACTAAGCCTAGCCAGCAAGGTTCCCTGGCTTATGCCATGCAAGAAAGTTAATTTGCTGTGCTCCTGTCGAGCAGAACCACAGAAGTGTTCCCCGGGGTGTATTTCCTATTTCACATCCAATCATCAAGATTTTTCTTGAAGAGTGCTAATGAGGAACTTTGCTTGACATAGATGGGTAGCTTGTTCCAGAGTATAGGAAGTCTCTAGGACAGGAATCTATCCCTCCAGCATGTCCTGTTTATTGTGGTGACAAGGTTTAGGTCCCTATAGCGTGTAGCTCAGAGGGATTTGGGATTTCTTTAGGTGTAGCATGTCTAACAGCTCTGGGTTTAACATGGCTTTATATGTTAGGCAGAGATCTCCTCAGAGTAGGCGATATGCTACAGAGTAAAGCTGGAGTTTTTTGAGATGGTCAGTGTAGGGCATCTATTTGAGGGCAGTAATCCTCTTTGTGAGGTACTTCTGTGACCTTTCCATCTGCTGCAGATGTCTTGTGAGGTACAGTCCAAAAGGAGCGTTGTACTCTATAATGGGTCTAATGAGTGCCAAGTAGTGGGGAACAATGACCTCTTTTTTCCTGGATGAGAACCCTTTTGTGATGAGGTGTGCCACATAGAAGGATTCCCTGACTACTGTGGTTTTGTGATTATCAAAGGAGAGACTACTGTCCACTTGGGTCCCAAGGTCTCTTATCACACATTCGGCGTTAAGTAGACTGCCATTTATGTGGTAGTTCATGGGTACAGAATTTTTACCAAAGGGGATGACAATGCATTTTTTGGCAATGAGCTTGAGGACATGCCTCTGACACCAGGCATCTGTCTCAGTGAGGCCCTTCTGTAGGATGTCCACATCATTTGGGGACTCAACTATGGCTCCTAGTTTGCAGTCATCTGCGAACTTCATTAGCCAGAGGCCTTCTGTGTTAGCATGTACTTCAGAGAAGTAGATACCAAACAGGGGAGGTCCCATGACTGAAGCCTGTGGTACTCCATTTGTCACTGGTTTGAAGTCAGATTTGGAGTCTACAACTTTTACAGTGTGGGTTCTGTCAGTGAGCCAGATGGCAACTCATCTTGTGACATAGGGATTTATACCTAGTTTAGTGAGTTTAGCTATAATTCCAGAATGGGGGATGGTGTTGAAAGCCTAGGCGAGGTCAAGTTAGGCTGTGTGAACCACCTTACCCTCATCTACAGCTTTGTTGACTGCCTCAAGGAAGTCAATCAGGTTTAGAATGCATGATCTGCATTTCACAAACCCAAACTGGGTGGGGTCCAGAGTTTGGAGGTTACCGATGTCTTTGTTTATGAGTTCCATGATGATACGTTCCATGGCCTTGCAGACCAGGCTTGTCAGGCTAATAGGGCAATAGTTCCCAGGATCAGTGGTGGCTCCCCCTTTGTGGAGTGGGATAACTGTTGCTATGCGCCATTCAGTGGGCACAAAGCCTGATGTGAGACTATGATTGAACATGGTGCTTAGGTGGGGAGCTAGTTCGTTCTGAACTTCATGTAAAACCCAGCCTGGGATGCTGCCCGGTCCCATGGATGCTGTGTTTTTGGTTTTAGAGAGTGCAGCTTTTACCTGCATAGATTTAAAGCAGTCATGCAATAAATATATTTCATGCTTAATATCTTTGTGAGCTGTAATACTGCCTATAAAGATTTATAGATAATGCATTCATCCAGTGCATATTGGTTTGCTTACACACACTCTTGCACACAGAAATGTATCTATACGTATACATACACTTATACATCTACAAGTATACACACACACACACACACACACACACACACACACGTACACACACACACACACACACACACACACACACGCACACACACACACACACACACACACACACACACACACACACACACACACACACACACACACACACAGACAAGCACACAAAAACAGATGCAAACCCACACATATATTTATGTACGTGTTTATATGTATATACATGTTTATATACGCACACACACACACACACACACACACACACACACACACACACACACACACACACACACACACACACACACACACACACACATACACACACACACATATATCTATCTGTATATATGTGTGTGTGTGTGTGTGTGTGTGTGTGTGTGTGTGTGTGTGTGTGCATTTGTAGAGAGAAATCATGACAGAATTACAGTATGTATATGGAGAGAGAAGAACAGTATTCCCTATAAGGACTGACTCAAAGCCTGTCACTATACTCAGTATACTAAAGTCTACAAAGAGGTAAACCATGTCTGAGGTACAAGGCATCATCTGACCCACTGCTAATGGATTTGCTGCACATTATTAGGTCAAATGGCATCAGACACAAAATAAGTAGTAATAACCCAGTATTAGGCAGCTGCATTTTTTACGCTATGCAGAGGTAATCCCATATATGTGGGCATTTTGGAATACTGCACACTTATACTTGATGCCATATTTTGCTCTTCAAAACCATATATCATTAATGGACCTCATTATCATAAAGAGTTTCAGACTTTTGCGGCTAAAGAGCACACATCGCCATTGTCTGCAAACCTTTGTTGAGTCCAAAAATATGTGCCAAAATCCAAATGTCTTGCAGAGGATGTTAGCTATGTTGCTATAGAGGCATAACATATTTACTATGGTACAGAGAGGCTCGCTGAAACTAGTATTCCAAGCATCTGTATGCGCTGGTAGGGTAAGGGAGGAATGAAGAAGTTATGCATTCTCTTCTCTTTTCAGAGGAGGAATTGGGAAGTTATGCTGGTGCAAAGCAAGCTATCCTTGAAGCCCGAATGAAGCCCAGACCCATAAGCAGTGGCCAGAGTAGGTGAATGTGCAGTCACAACTTTCAGAAGGAAGTGGATTCACCTAAAGAGATGTCCATGATGAACAGCTCACAATGCTCTTCTGAATGATGCCAGCAAAGAAAATGTTGTACCTCTCAATACTTTTTCAAGCCATTCTATTTGAGTAGCAATTTGGCTCCCAATCTCTAGCTTCTCCTGCACCCTGTCTTCACTGGTCCAGACTAGCTAGTGAACCTGGCTGGGATGTGATTAAAATACTTGTTTGATGGTGTATAACTGCTGGAATAAGGACACGAGGGCTCAGGAGAACCTCACTTCCTCAGAAGTCATCATATCCTACAGAACCACAACAGATTTATAAAAAAAAAGTTCTACAGATAAATTTGGATGACAAGGGACATATAACCAGGGAGAAGAGGAGATCAGATATACAGAAATGTCCATGCTTTACAGATATGCCTGAATGCCACATAAAGCCACAGAACAGTGCAGCATGGTCATATTTGGATATACAAAAAAACTGATATCCGCTACAATGTGGAAGTCTGAGCAGTATGGCTAAATGACTGCACAGTGCTGAAGAGTGTGATGCAATGTACAACACAGAGTTAATATTGATTCACACATATTAGCAGTGCAATTACTGTGCATACAAATTAACTGTAAACATATGCTAACATACTATTCCTAAGCAAAACTTGTAGCTGTAGTAACTAGTACATCAAACTGTTATAAAAATCTGCCATGGCAGCAAAATGTAAGGAACTGAAGAGTTATGTTTAGCATATTACCTAAATATTCATGAGTTTTCTCACCCTCTTTTTTCTGTATTTTTGTTTATTTGCAAGTTTCTATGATCCATTGAGCAGTGTCATAGGTTTTATGTACTTTTACATGCATTCTGTGGTCCATTGTAACAGTATGTTGCTGATGCATTTGCTGAAGGATATGTTCAGTTGCCACTAGTGCATGACTCCTAGAGGTGTGGACAGCAGCTATGCAGCATGTTGTGATGTGATTTAAGGGAAGCAACAATAGCAACAATATATGTTTATGTATATGTATATGTGGATATATATATACATATATATATATATATATATATATATATATATATATATATATATATATATATATAGGTTCATAGGTTCATAGGTAAGTACTAGGCTATCTGCCCATGGGCATTTATAAGCCTAGCCACAGAGTGATGGCTTTTGCATCCCCATTAGATTAGTAACCTAGGCCTCTGAAGAGGGTCAGAGAGGAGCTCTGTCGAATATGGATTGGGATTCTATTCCAGAGTGAGGGGAGTCGCTGGAACAGGAATCTATCCCTCCAACATGTCCTGTTTACTGTTGTACATAGGTTCAAGTCACTAGAACGAGTGGTTCTGAGGGATCTCATTTTTTTGAGGTGAAGCATGTCCATTAGTTCAGGGTTTGACATGGCCCTATATGTCAGGCATAGGTCACCTCTGAGCAGACGGTAAGTGACTGAGAAGAGCTGGAGCTTTTTTAGTCATGCTTCATAGGGTAATTGTTTAAGGCCCTTAATCCTCTTAGTGGGGTACTTCTGTGGTTTTTCTAGTTGTTGCAGGTATCTAGTGAGCTACATCCCAAATGGGGCATTGTACTCTATTATGGGCCTAATGAGTGAGGTGTAAAGGGGCACAATCACCTCCTTGGATCTGGATGAGAAACCCTTTGTGATCAGGTGTGCCACCTAGAAGGATTTCCTGACCATTTTGGCTATGTGGTTATCAAAGGAGAGCATGCTATCTACTTGGGTACCCAGGTCCTTAATTACTTCTTCTGTACTTAGTGGATTCCCATCTATGTGGTAGTTTGTAGGTACTTTGTTTTTTCCAAATGGGATTATTATGCATTTTTTGGAATTTAGCTTGAGGCCATGACTTTGACACCAAGTGTTTGTCTCTGTGAGACCCTTTTGCAGGATGTCTGTGTCAGCTGGAGAGTCAATTACTGCACACAATTTACAGTCATCTGCAAACTTGGTTAGCCACAGTCCCTCCTCCTTTGCCTGTACTTCGGAGAAATATATACCGAACAGGAGGGGTCCCAGGACTGAGCCCTGTGGGACTCCGCTTGTGACTGGTTTAGAGTCAGACATGGCGCCTGCCACTCTTACTGTGTAGGTTCTGTCTGAGAGCCAATTGGCAACCCATCTCATGACATGGGGGTTGATATTTAAGCTGGTGAGTTTGTCTATGATTCCTGAGTGTGGGATGGTGTTGAACGCCTTAGTGAGGTCCAGATATGCTGTGTGGACCACCTTCCCTTCCTCTATGGCCTTGGTGACTGTTTCAAAGATGTCGACCAAGTTCAGGAGGCAAGATCTGCCTTTAACAAAGCCGAACTGGGTGGGGTCCAGTGTCTGGAGGTTCCCAATGTCCCTGTTAATGAGCTCCGTGATAATGCGTTCCATGGCTTTGCAGACCAAGCTAGTCAAGCTTATAGGCCGATAGTTCCTAGGGTCAGTTGTGGCACCACCTTTGTGGAGTGGTACGACTGTTGCTGTATGCCATTCTTTGGGTACATAGCCTGTAGAGAGGCTGAGTTTGAATAGTGATTTGAGATGGGGGGTTAGTTCATTTTGAAGCTCGTGTAAGACACAACCTGGGATAGCATCTGGTCCCATTGATGCTGTGTTTTTGGCCTTTGCAAGGGCTGTCTTTACTTGTGTATCTGAGATATCTGGAGCGCCACATTCTTCTGGAATGGGTGCTAGCCCCTTTTGTGGAGAGGGGGGGGTAAAGTTTGCACTGAACTTGACAGCCAGGATGCTTGCAATGTCGGTTGGTTCAGTGTATTTATGGCCATTATGCACTAGCTCGGAGAATATCTGAGAGTTTGCCCCTAGACTCTTGACATAGTTAAAGAAGGCCTTGTGGTTATCCTTAGAGTCATTGGCTATTTTTCTTTCGAAGTTGGCCTTGGATGATTTAATGAGGGAGCACAGTTTTTTACTGATGTTAATCAGAGATGCCTTCTTATTTTGGGATTTTGTTCTATCTTGCAGGAGTTTCTTCCTTCTGTTGTAAAGTTTATTTACGGCTGGGGTCCACCAGACTGGCTTCCTCTTTTTTGAGGAGTTGGTCTTGGTTTTACTTGGGATGGCTTGGTCCATGCATTCTTGAAGGTGTTCATAGAATGCACTTGTAAAGGATTCTGCCGATGGGTCATAATTTTCCATTTGATTGGGAGCTTTGAAACTTCCCACCTCGGTCTTGAGGAATGTGAAGTTGGCTTTAGAGAAGTTTTTTATCTTGATTTCCTTGACTGTGTGGGGGGGGGGGGTTGGGATGTGGATGTCCAGTGTGATTAGTTTGTGATCTGACCTTACCAATGACGAGTTTACCTCAGGTGTGGAACATAGATTCCCCATGTTGGTGATGACCAGGTCCAGTATGTTGTCACTTCTTGTGGGAGTGGCGACCAGCTGTTCAAGGGTGTTTGAGTTTATAAACTCAAGGAAGCATTGAGCTAGGGCGTTTGAGCTTGAGTAGTTTTCCCAGCCAATGTTTGGATAGTTGAAGTCACCCAGTAGCATGGTGTTGGATAGAATCTTCATACTTTCTAATGTTCGCAGCAATGCTGCGTGAGGGTCCTAAGACAAGGTGGGAGATCTGTAGCAAGCTATAAATTGAACAGTCAATTTACCCGCTGTCAATTGCACTTGGATGGTCTCAGATTCCGTGTGCTATGCTACTAACCTGGAGGTGTGGGTGTTCTTGATGAATATGGACATACCCCCTCCTTTTGTGTTCCGGTCCTGGTTTTGGGACCTAAAGGTATGGTAGGAGTTATAGCCTGGTAGTGCTGGGGTGCTCTCTGGAGCCTTGAACCAGGTTTCTGTCACTGCACATACGTCAGTTTCTTCCATACTAAGGAGAGCCTTGAGTGCGTGCATTTTGAGGTTTAGACTTCTGGCGTTGAGCAGCATTACCCTCAGTTTTTGTTTATTATTGTTGTTTATGGAGGCGGGTTTATCTTTTGAGCCTTGCCTAAAAAAGGCAGTATTGGAGCGGCAAGAGTCTTGGCCAGTATTCGAAAGCCCAGGGGCGACAGGTGCAAGCCATCTCTGGCAAAGCAACGTGGCTTGTCAAGCATGTCGTCCCAGGCTGACAAGTACTGGATCCCCTTTGAGTGAGACCAGTAGTTTAACCAATTGTTGAAACTGATCATTTATATATATATATATATATATATATATATATATATATATATATATATATATATATATACACACACACACACACACAGACACACACACACACACACACACACACACACACACACACACACACACACACACACACACACACACACACACAAACACACATGATACTTGTATATCTATGTATGCATGTATGTAGCTCTCTCTCTCTCACCAGCTTCTGTATTGTTGATCAATTTTGGTACACAGATGGCCAAGATGGACATTCCCGGGGTAGAGGAATATGCCCTTTCCCTAGGGATTATGCCATCTCAGAGTTAGTATATATTAATTATCAGGGGATGTGAGGGGTGCAGGGTACACTTTATTTTGTATTACTTGTCCTGAGGATTAGCAGCAGAGCATGTGCTGTAGCATTTTGATGTGTGTTTGTTGACATACGTATACTGATGTTAAACACATCGACATTTCTGTGGATTGGCTGTTAATAGTAGATGCATATATATATATATATATATATATATATATATATATATATAGAGAGAGAGAGAGAGAGATATGCATACACACACACACACACACACACACACACACACACACACACACACACACACACATTCATATTATTCATATATGTTATGCCACAGTGTACACAAAGTAAATCCTGAGTCTATCATGGGGGTGTTATATATAAATCAACATGCTATATGTTGCTGTCTCTTAAAAGGTTCCCGTAGTACTTTTGTTCTTCATGTAAGTGCACTGTAAAATCTGTAAAACTGTAGTAATTTAATTTAATTTAGTTTAATTTAAATTAATTTAATTGTAGGAATATGGCAACTCTTTTCACATTGCTCTTCTGTTTCCTTTTCTCATAGGTGAATTTAAGTAAGCATAATATGGGTCTATGTTAATGCTGGGCAAATTGTCGTTCTTGGTACTTGGAATTTTGATTATTTGTGGTTGTCAACTTACCCACTAAAAAGTGATAGAAGTCAGTTGTTCAGAGTGGAAGTTATGCAAGGATATGCTTGTTTGTGTGTGTGTGTGTGTGTGTGTGTGTGTGTGTGTGTGTGTGTGTGTGTGTGTGTGTGTGTGTGTGTGTGTGAGTGATACATATTTTCTGGATGTCTAGTCAGTAGATGAGACATGGTGGTTTTATGACTATGGAAAATAGAATACTCAATGGGGCAAAAAATAAAAAATATTGCATAGAATGTTTACTCAGGGATAAAGTTAAGTGAGGCAAGAATGTTTACTCAGGGATAAAGTTAAGTAAGGCATCAGAAGAATCTTCTCCAGAATGATAGAGTCTGCCTAGCAAATACTTTGTGTGCATTATAGAAGCTTACCATCAATATGCACATAGGTGTTGCAAAAGCATTGAGGCTATTGGTTATACCCCTGGAGGAGACAATAAGAATTTGAATCAGTGATACATATTTTGTCTTGGTATCATTGTGAGGTCAAAACCCTATTTAGACTATACTTGGTAGCAGAGCTAGTCTGATTCAACTATCATACCACTCAACTGTCCAGATTTTCAAGGAATGTCCAGATTTTTGCCTCATATTTGTGATAATTTCCTCATAAAATGTGTGGTTTTCTGTCAAATCACCTGGATGATCAGAGGATTGAAATCACTAAATAATGACATACATTTGAGTTTCAGACTTCATATCCTTCAGAAAAATGCATGTTAACACAAATCCTGTTACTCTAGCAACTGTCCAAGTTTGTAAGAGCAATATTAAAAATCTGTCACTATTTTTGGACCTTTATCCCCCCATTATGTCAGGCGTTGTCCAGGTTTCTTGCACTAAGAGTTTAAGCACTTTAATCACTGAACAGATAAGTATGTAGTTCAGTTTTGTATATGCTTGCAAGTTTACTTGTAATCATAGTTCATTACAATGGCAGAAACTAATAAAACTTTATATGTTCATACACACCATATCAGTGAAATAGAATTATACTGCCAAAGCTAAATGGAATGAAGTGTTGCTGTCAGTGGCACAACAAGTAGCCATTACACTTGCTTTTGTTGTTGAAGGTTATGGGTTCTATTCCCACAACATATACATGGACGGCTAACACAGTAGCTTATGGGTGGTGGGCGAGGATCATGAGTGTATCATCTCCTGGATGAAATATTAAACCAAGACACTGAGTTGATGGCAGATCAGGTGGATGTATAAGATCCCTTGGCACCTACTGGAAGAGAGGGGTTATTTTATTTATTACAAAAATAGCAAATATTTTTACACACTTACAGATAACTGACAAATATTTCCTTAGATACAGCTATAGTACCTAAGTGTAGTCATCTTTAGTACATCTCTGGTCTAAGAGTTATTACTAGTGAGCTGTGACCTATTAAACCACCAGCCAAAAACCCCTTCAGAAATACCCATCTACACAGCACCTAATAAATCAGTCCTGAAAGCACACCTTTGTGATAACAGTTCTTCAAACCTAGCATTATGGACAGCTGGACTACCCTTGTTTCTCCTGCCACCTTGTTAACTTGAGTCTCTTCAGGCAGTATAGCAAATGCCTCATATATACTGACAATCTTCTACTAATAACTCACTCTAGTGCAGACTGCAAGACATGTATCTACAACAAGAATGTTGAATCCCTGCTCTGTCACACTCAAAACAGTAACAATGAAGTTGTCAACTCGCCGACCACTACTCATGCACATAGTACCACACTAATCATACACATAGCATGCATCCAACACATAAATCAACATATGCGGAGGTCCTCTCAAAAGAATTACCAAAACATCAGAGTCTTTCAAAACAAAAGACTGCTACAACTAACACAGTTCCCACAGCACCCACAACACACATCAACACTATAGTCTCATCTACCAAGCCCTTTAGGCATAACACTCAAAAACCAAATTTTTTTTGTCATTGGAGACTCGATAGTGACACACGCAGATGTTGCACTCACCAGGTTAGATAAGGAGAAAGTCATGGTCAGCTGCCTGTCTGGTGCCAGTATTCGTCAGATCATGCATGCACTCAGGTCTCTCAGCAACAAGTGCCATTATGACTCTGTCATAGCTCATGTTGGAGTGAATGACCTATGACGTACTTCTCTGGACTATATGAAGAGAAACATGATTGAGGTCTCTAAGTATGTGCCCCAGGCAATTATGTCCCTAGCCTTGAGCAGCATATTACCCTCAGCTAGAATGATGCCACAGCATAAACAAAAAGTTATCAGTTTCAACAGTTGGCTTAGATTTTAGTGTCACTTAAGGGGGATCCAGTTTCTGTCAGCCTTGGATGACACAGTCGACAAACCTCACTGCTTTGCCAGAGATGGTTTGCACCTGACATCACTAGGCTTTCAGCTGCTGGCAAAGGCTCTTGCCTCCCCTATAGTGCCTTTTTTAGGCAGGGTCTCAGAAACAAAATTGCCAAAGTGAAAATTGCCAACCATAACAAATAATGGTTAGGCTGCTAAACGCTAGGAGCTTAAACCAAAATCTGCACACCGTGGAAGCATTTCTATCACTGGAGGATGTGGATTTCTGTGCAGTCACAGAAACGTGGTTCAAGGTCTCAGAGAATACCCCAGCCTTGCAAGGCTACAATGTCTTCCACACCTTCAGACCGCAATTTTACAGGGAAACAAATGACTTGTCCACCAGGATTAGCAAAAATATCCAAAGTGAATAAAGCCCCCCACACCCCCTAACTAAATATACCAACTCAGACATTGATTGCACTACACTGGGGAAAAAGGCAAAGTTCACACCGGTCG